>NC_052353.1:53511330-53654368 GCF_009727055.1 Benincasa hispida | reverse complement strand
CACTAGGATGACCATAGGTAACATGACCTCAATCCTGAGTGTGTTGGGAACTCCTGCCATTGAGGGTAGTTCTTTGATTTGTATGGGTGTGAATGTCCAGGTCGCCAATTCAAACCTATCATTTTGGGGATTCGTCTGATTTGGGAGCTGGGAACTCAGCTACACAAGATGGAATTCACTCCTTCCTTGAGGCAGGGGTAAGTAGATAGATAGCTCCCTTAAAGGCTGATTCTAGAGCTTGAACGATGTGGCGTCACACACATTCTCTTGGCTCGAGAGGTGTTCACACATAGTTGGATTATGTTGTATTGTTCATTAGAAGAATCAGAGGTACTTAAGGAGTGAGATGTAACTACAGGGGCAAAACGGTAAATTGGCCCAACTGTACTTACGAGCATCTGTGAAGGGTCATCATACTCATGATTGGTTATATCCGATGGACACAGAAATATATCTGTGGTAAGAAGAGTTCAGTTGTTGGTCTTTAGTGGAATGCCTGGTAGTTAACGAATGGTGGATCCCGTGGCTAAAGAGTTTAGTTAGCTATTCACATACCATTGGAGCTTCGAGCCACAGGTTCATAAGGTCCCTTAGGTAGCTTGGATAAAGTCGAGAATCAGTGTTTGGGTTAGTTTAAAATGTTCAAATTGACAAGAGGGAGTTCGATTATATATGATTGAACTGGTTAATTATATATGATATAATTGGCTAAATGTATGAGATACATTATTTTAGAGGAAATTAGATATAAATATGACTTATATCAAGTGGAGGAGAAATTACTATAGTAGATATGTGATATCAAACTATAGGGTAAGAATATAATATGATTATATTCATTTATTATTAAATTGGTTAATTATGAGATAATTGGTCGAAATATTCTCCTCAATCGTGCATTAGTGGGAAAATCAGTATTCGGTTATTGTAACCGAAGAATAAAATGAAAATTTGTTTCATTTTGCAAGGGTTCGAAAATTCACAATCGATGTGAAAATGTAAACGATCGCCTAGCTTGAAAGCCTATATGATAGTAGCTCATTGTCTAAACAATCGCACACACTAGTGCCTAAACGATCGCATGCCTGTCCCTAAAAGATCGCTTAACTTTCCTAAACGATCATATAACGTACCACATTTTCTAAATGATCGTCTACCTTTTATTAAAGGATTGCTTAGTAAAACCTACACGATTGTGTAGCTTCATCTAAACGATAAACATCTCTACTATACGATAGCTCTTTCTCTCTCACTTGCTTATCGTCTACACGATCTGTCTTTCCTTCTACCTCTACCAAATTCACTAAAGACCTCACTTTGGATTCTCACTCCGAGAATACCAAGGACTCCAACTGATGGTGTCATCCTTGCTGTTTACTTATTCGTGACTGTTCGTGTTGCTGTCATTCGTGTAGACGATCGTGCTGTTGCAGCCGACTGATTTACTGGGTGATAGTTCGTGTAGAGATTATTCTATTGCTTTGAGTTTGACGTTTGAAGAGGGTCTTCAATTGGTATGAGAACTCTTTCCCTTGTGTTTTATTATTCGAAGCATGCTGTTAATTAGTGTTAATTTGCATAATTATCTGTTAGAATGTATGTGTTGTATTTTGGTCACAATGAAATCGGAAAGATCCGAATGCGCTCATGGATGCTCTTCGATAAGAGTTCCTTCAATTGGTATTAGAGGCAGGTTCTGGTATTCCAATTTCATTGTTGCAACGAATTATATATACATTCTTGGTGGGTGCATGTCTGCTCTGTTTAATCGTTAAATTGTTGTGGATGTGTGGATTAATGGATGTTTTTTGGGATGTTAGCCTCAGTTTGATTTAATTCTTTTACAATTTCGGTTGATTGTAAAGGTTCCTGCGTTTTCAGGCATTATTAATCGTTATCGAGTTTGTAATTCAAAGTCAGTTTGAGTCTTGAGTCGTTTGTGAAGAAGATTGGAGCAAGAGTTTCAGTTCTTCGAGGAAGGAGATGATTAAGGGTTGATCGGATCGTGTAGATGATGGGGTAAGCAATCGCTGAGTATCGGGTCGTGTAGACGATGGGATGCTCACGTATCGTTTAATGCGCATGCGCACTAGACGCTCGTTTAGCTCAGCAAGCTTCATAACTTAGTAACTGACTAAACGATCGCTTGAGCAACGTATGGTAAATCGATTTACCTTTCGCCGCGTTAAGCGATTACCTAGACGATCAAGCTTCGCAACCTCGGTTGTCGTCTGAGTGATCGTTTAGCTTATGCATCTATCGTCTAGTGCGCGCTGGATAACGATCGTCTACCTTTGGCGTTTACTAAATGATGAGTCCTCTGGCGGTTCAAGACCCGGTTCGCTCGATGGAAAATGTAATAGATAGGGCTATTTCGTTCCCCTTTTTTAAGGCTCATCCCGGTCCATTAATCTTTATTTATTACATGCGATGTATGGTTTTCTATGTCATATGGTATGCACATAAAGTAAATCCCGCCTTAGGTTATGTATTCGTCATGCATAATCTCTTTATTGTAAATTTATAATATAGAGAAGCATGATTTAATTATGTAAGAGCATGCTCATGCATCCATATAATAAAGAGATATTTATGCATTCTAAGAAAAAGCATTGACATTGCATCATCTTTATATATATAATTTTATAGTAGATAACGCTGTAGTTGACGATCGGTAAGTAGCAGTGATTCATTGCTTAGTTATATAGTGTATATAAAGACGTTATGTACTAGTAGATGACCAGACGTTGCATGGAAAGGCATGACACATAGGTTACTTTATAAATGTTATAAACACCTTGTTGTGCGCAATGGTTTTTTAGTTGTTTCTTTTTAAAAGTTAAAGAGAAATTAGAACTAAAAGAAATAAGAAAGACATGCATGCTCACTTAGGTTTAATTCATGTTTTTAAAATGTTTAAAACTTGGATCACATAGACCTCAGATCACGATTCTAATATGATTAGCAACTATACGACTTTAATCTTTTTCATCAATTTAATAGGATTAAATTGACTAACAAAAGGTTAAAATGTAACAAATCTATCTATAAGGGACCTTTTGTCAAAGGTGAGTTCTGTCTAGGTTGGGATATTTAAGTTGACGGAAACGTAACACCCCTACCTGGGAACTTACCTGGAAAGTGGAATTAGATAGATTTGATGCATGCATGTAAGTTAAGGACAATCCATTAAAGTGTTTAAATGTGACTATTTATACTTGTTCATATATCATAGACAAACATTGTTTATGAGCAGAATTTAAAAAGACGACTTAGACTAAAATCAGTAGTCGGATTGTCTAGCTGGTTGTGGCAAGGAGCTGCGTTGGCAAAAGGAAGAGAGGACGCCTGGACATGCAACCAAGTAGGTGGTGTCGGCCTTGGAGGGACTTTGGACGCCTATAAATAGGGCCAAGGACTTCTCTTCAAATCATAACTCGAATTCTTTTCAAAGGACATTAGGAAGAGTATATGAAGGCTGATTTGGAGAAGACTATGCATTGATCAAAGAGGGCATGCGTTGGTAGTAAGACCATATGTTGGTCAAGTGATTCCAAGAGGAAGAGATGCTGACGGACAGTAAGACCATGAAGTGGCATCAATTTGGGACAAGGAGCTTTCCCAAACTACTCATGCGTTTGGAGTAATTCCAAAGCCACATGAAATCTGATAGAGTCTAGTTTTCAAGGTAGGGCTGCCAGAGATGAAGCTTCAAGGAATTAGGCCGGAGAGTCAGGAAAAGACAAAATGGTCGAGCTCTTAGGTAAGTGGTGATAAAAATTTAGAAGCATATACGATGCATGTCTTAAGCTATGTGTATGTTCTCATGCGCCGATGGTCAGGTGTTAGAGTAGAAAGTATGCGTTAATCTCATATGCAATGACCATGCGTTCCTATCACAAGTTTTCTTGCTCTCTTGCCAAGTATAATGAGATCGCAAGTTTCTTGGGTGATCCGAAGTCGAACTAAGGAACTCGTAGCTAAATGTTATGCGGTAGTGTGTTTGCGGCGAAGAATAAAAGAATATTGAAGGTTATGAGCTATGCACTACTCTTACTCCTAACTAATAGATTAAGTAGTGCAAGTATAACTGTGAGAGATAGAGACACGACAACTGTTAACGTGTAATAAGATGCATGGAAAAATAGATAAAATGGCGGGGATGATTTCACCACAACACTAAGCTTGATCGCAAGGGTAACCCCAACCAACACAAGCTATGAGATTATGCTACACACACTTGACGAAGACACATGCGATGTATATGCGATAATGTCGAGAGGCCTTATTTCCAAGTCTTTATTCCTGCTCACGTGCTCTCACACATAAACAAGATGACCGCATACCACCATATCCTACTTAAAGGGTGCATACGCTGTGTAATAGCAAAAGAAGCTTCTTCCCAAGTCCCCATTCTTGCTTATGCAATTTAATTTGCTCTCCCGAGTCTAAATTTGGTTTTTAGACTACTCTCTGAAGTATGCCTAAATGATGAATGATGCACTCATAAGACAAGGTAATCATATAAAACATGGTTGACTTAAGATTATTCCTATCTCTAAGAACATTTGCTTACTTTGCTTAATGCGTTCAACTACTTACCCTCCCGTGTAGTTGGTCGCTGTTGATTCTACTCATAGACAAGCATTGCGTCTACTTATAGACAAGCGTTGCTACAACTTTACACTAGGAAAATAGGATTTTCTCACAACACTTGCGCAACGCACACCTCTCGGTGGTTTGCTACATGCTTATATGTCTATGTCGCATGATTAAGTATGCGAGACTCTAGCAGTCTTACTTAGTAGTGCAATGTAAGTAAAGGATGCTAAGTAAATGAAGATGGAGATGGAGTCGAAGGAAAATATGGAAATGCATTGATCACAAAATGTATTAATCTCTTAAGCCACAATGTAATACAATACAAAGATAGAAGAGAAATGGAAGGCCAGATGGAAGCAATGCCAGATGTGTGTCAAGACTGCCGGTGGTGCCATGGATGGGCGGTGGAGCAGTCTCTCTCGAGATCTAACTCCAGCGAAGGCTCCGTTCATCACTCGGAATGGTTGAAGGAATGAAAAACTCTCAAGACTATCTCCTCACGCTTTCATCTGGATCACAAGGATCCACCCGAAGGTAGAAACCTGGATGCCCTTCAGGTAGGGGACCTTGGATAATTCGAGGTTGTGCTCTAAGGCTTCTACTTATAGAGCTTGATCTCCGACAACATTAATGGACCTGCTCTGAATCTGACACTCGTTGTGCGATGGTCATTTTCTGAATCTTTTCCACTCGCATCGTGGTTGGTGAAATGTTAACATCATCTTGTTGATAATCTCAATGTATGCGTTCATGCCTGCATTCCACGAACCTTGCGATCGCCCTTCTGTTATGGTTATTACTCTGTTGCCGCAATCTCCCTGCGATGACCGCATTCGCTCGATAGCCGCAACAGTTATACGATTGACGTATGCGATCACCGCATGCGATCGTCTTCGTGATAGCCTGGCTTCCGCGCATGCGATCGATTCCTGCGTACTACAAAAATAAACAATTAAACGCATAATAACGCATAAAAGTGGGTTAGCTGAGATTCTTAATGCCATTCGACGCAGTCTCGTTTTCTCATGAATTCTTAGTATAATCGTCGCATATTCTACTTAACAACCCTCATAATTCTAAATAAAAGGCTTATAATGATGTACATTTCTGCCCGTCATCAGTAAGCTTGGGCTAGTCTTGGATGATTTGAGGATTCCGGCCAAACCACGAGAAGTTCTGAGCTAAGATTTTAAGGTAAGCTTTCTGAGTCAATTTAGAACATGTTTACAGAAGGAAGTATCTTACAGTAAGTCTGGAACTATGAGTAATCTAAACTTGTAATTGAATATGGAATTTAAGGTTAAAAAGGGAACCCGAGGAAACCTAAGGAAATTCGGAGAGGAAAGTTCCTACCCAACCAAGGTGAGTGGTTATTCTATTGCTTGTATGGTTGATTTCTATGTATATATGTGATTATATATATAGGTTATATTTGAAATGTTGTCATGATTGGGAAATGTGTTTTGTCTGGATTTGATTGTTGTTGTGTTGTTGTCATAATGCGTGTGTCATTGTGTTGGGACAAGATTTGTACCCGAGATACTATTAGCATGACTTGTAGACGCTTGGCTAAGATTGTCAAGGTACCTAACAAAGATTGTTGATGTACCCAAGCATGTCTAACAGGAATTATTGATATATTCGGCGGACTATAGGATTGTGTCCACATCAATCATTGCAGGTTATTCACGGAGAATACCAGGGGAAGATACATGATCATGCCAGAGTTGTCTATCTGACAGACTGAGGAGGTTACATTTTGTTATGTGTTTATATTGATTGTGGAATTGTATTCCCAAAAATGAATTTATGAAATCAAACCTATGTTTGTATAAAACCGCCACTCACTAAGCTATGCTGCTCACGTTTTCCATGTTTAATTTCTTTTCCCTCTCCAGTTAGCGGAGGTTGAGGAGTTCTAGGGTGCTGCTAAGGTCAAGGTCTGCCACGCCACAGTCACACTTCTAGTTTTTAGATTTGTTGATGTAAACTTTGTAGTTAAGCCTGAGAGTTATATAAACGTTGTGCTGTTGGTAATAAAATGAGTTAGTCAAATAATTATTGATTACATCTTTGGCTTAAAGTTTACTGAGTGTAGTAAGGTAGATATGGGCAGTAGGTATCACAAAAGGGTGGTATGTGCGGTCCCTCACGCCTCTCCTCGGGCTCAAGAGGTGGGCTCGGGGCGAGGTGTGACGGTTGTCTTAAAGGATTTCTAAGAGTGAAGGCTATTACCCACAAACCAACACGAATTCTTTCAACATGTTTTGTGCTCACTCACATACGTCTGAGAAAAATTTTCAAGAAGTCATCCAACATAGGATAAAATCCAAAGGAAACACATTTAACTTTGGATTTCCTATGATTGAGCCATAAAAAAAGATGTAAATTATTAGTATAGGTAGTAAATGTCAATTCTTTTAAGCTTTTATAAACCATACTTTCATATATATATCCTCAGGATCACTCTCATTCAAAAGTGATCTCGATCTATTCATGTATACCCCTATGATCTCGAGTGTTATAATGTTAGTTGAACAATATGTTCAACTTGATAGCGATAATGAGGTTTTTTGAATTAATTTCATAAATAATCGGATTCATGTTTCGAATGTTGTTTGTTATTATGATAATTGAAGTTAAAATATTTCGAAATACCAATGATGCTTTGAATGCGTTTACTAAAAATATAAATTAAATACTTTATCCTAAAAAGGAAAAAAGATTAATGTATAATTTATTTTTACTAATTAGCAGAATTAAATATTTCTTATGGTAGAAAGATTGAGTAAATCAGGAAGAAAAAGATAATGAACAGTAGATGGACAAGAAATTCCAACAATCAATGCTTTCGACACAACTTTCTATGAAATTCCTCTTATTGATTATTTAGGCTTCTGTAGCCTTTTATACAGATAAATGCTAACTCTAAGGCAGAAAGGACAAACAAATACAATTTACAGAAGGCCCAATATCAAGGATCAAGACCATTAGAAAGCCCTATTAGAATATTTTCAGCAAATTTAAATATTTTTAACATTTGGTTGATGTGTCACTAGTGGCCATGCTGTTCATTTTCTCTTTTCTTTACATTCCCACTCAAACATGAGGGTAGGTTAATGACCCTGAGTTTGGACCGTAAGTTGCCAAATTGAGAGTGGGACAATGACTTTGTAAGGCATCAACAATTTGATCGGTAGAAGGTATATATCGAATTTTGAGAGCTCCTTGAATAACTTGATCACGAATGAAATGGACATCACTTTCAATGTGCTTGGTATGAGCATGGAAGCAAGATTTGTCGCCAAGGCACTAATACTGATGTTGTCACACCAGAGGATCGGTTTAGTCAAAGGGACACCAATTTCACTAAGTAACTATTGCAGTCATTTTATTTTAGTAGAAGCATGAGCCAGGGCACGATATTCAGATTCCGTACTCGACCGTGCTATAACCGTTTGCTTCTTTGAGGACCATGAGACGAGAATGTTCCCGAGATAGACACAGTCACCCATAACATACCTCTAATCATCAAGGTTAGATGCCCAATCGACATCCGAGAATACTATAATACGGAGATTATCTAATGGTGAGATAAGAAGACCCATATTTTTTGTACGACTAAGGTAGCGTAGTATACACTTTATGCCCTGTCAGTGAGTAACTGTCAGTTGTTTCAAGAACTGACTTATGTGATTGACAATGCATGATATATTTGGGCATGTGTAGGTGAGATATTGTAATGCTAGTGCTACGATATATCAACGAATCAATCATTGGGGTTCCATTTGAGGCTGAAAAGTGTTTGCCAAGAACAGAGGGTGTGGTGTTGGTTTGAGATGAGTCATATTCAATTTGGTGAGTAGTTCATCTATGTACTTGGACTGACATAGCGCTAGACTAGATGAAAGGTGAGACAATTGAATGCCGAGAAAGTAATTTAGCTCCCCAAGGTCTTTTAGAGTAAACCGTTGATGAAAGATTTTGATAAGTTGATCAATGAAACTTTGATTATTTCCTGTTATAACGACATCATCCACATACACAAGCAGGAGAATTATAGAGGCACCATATTTATAGATAAATAAGAAACGCTATTATTCAAAAAACCCTAAGATAGTAAGGCAGATTTGAGCATATTGTTCTATGCCCACGAGGCTTGTTTTAGCCCATAAATTTCTTTCTTCAATTTGTAGATATGATTAGGACATTGCAGATTAACATACCCGGGGGGTTGTGACATGAAGACATCCACATCTAAAGTATCATTTAGAAAGGCATTGTTGAAATCCAACAGCCGAAGTTTCCAATTGTGAGATACAATGGGGGAAAGAACAATGCGAATGGTGGATGCCTTGACAACAGAGCTGTATGTTTCAAAGAAGTTGATGCTGGGGCTTTGGTGGAAGCCCTTCACGATTAGCCGAGCTTTGTACCTCTATATCCGAAAAATCCACTTGCAACTGATAATATTGACATTGGGAGGAGGAGGGACTAGATCCCATGTGTGGTTTCGTATGAGGGTCCAAAACTCCTCTTCCATGGCTGACCTCCATCCAGGCATGGTAAGAGCATCCGAGATGCGTGTAGGTTCTGTTTGTTTCCCATCAACGTAGTGGTAGCCAGGCTTTAGAAGATTTTGGCTTTAACACGCGTTATCATGGGATGGTCGGAGGGGATTTATGATAGATGAGGGAGAGGTGGTGAGGAGGTAGTAAGCCGAGACAGAGATAAGGGATCAGTAGATATAGGTTGAGTCATTTGAGGTAAGTCGTGTTGAGCAGAAGACATGGGCATCGAAAAAGTGTCATTTGAGGAGATGAGAGCCGTACACATGGTTGTTGGTGGTGAGGGAAATGATTGGTAGATGGGTTGTATCTCGAAATGGGTTGGTGAGTTCAATGGTGATGTAGGCTGTGAAGGAGATACTAAATTTGAGCTGGTGGGACGATTTGGGCTGGTAGGAATGGATGGATAATTGGTGGGTGTGCTAACTGGGTTTGGAGTTGGCAGATTGGGCCATGATTCTGATGGACTAGATTGAGGCCAGGGAGAGTTAGGAAGCCAGTGTGTAATTTTTGGACTATCTTAGGCTGGAATATGTGGGTCGTGCGCCAAAATCTATGGAAAAGGGAAAAGTAAATTCATCAAACTCAATATGACGGGAAATATATATTTTTCCAGTTGGGCTGAGAAATTTGTGCCCTTTGTAAGTTGGGCTGAACCCCAAACAAACACATTTTTCAGATTTTAATTAAAATTTTTGTGTCTTAAACGGTTTGAGCTGCGGAAAGCACGCGCACCCAAATGTTCATAATTCTGAAAAATTAAACCGCCTATTAATTAGAACCTCCATGGGTGATGATTTATTGAGAACATCTATAGGGAGACCATTGATGATCATCGTTGCATTCATAAAGACACCCCACCAATAACACAATGGCATAGATGATTGTGCTAATAAAGTCAATCCCATTTCCATGATATTGTTCTTTCGTTCAACTTTACCATTTTTAACAGAGGTGTAGGGCCATGAGAATTGTGATTTTATACCGAGATCAGTACATAACCTGTGAACCTTAGTATACTTACCTCCATTATCTGTTTGAAGAGTCTAAAGTTTCGAACTGGTTTTTGACTGTAGTATTAAAGTGAGTGAAGGCAGCCACAGTGTCACTTTTCAATTTTGGTATATAAAAAAAAATCTATTGAAGTCATCTAAGAAATATACGTAATATCTGTACCCACTTGTTGGCATAATCGGAGTTGGTCCTCATAAATCCAAGTGTATTAATTCGAATGGTGCACTAGCACGAGATTTAAAAAGTGAGAAAGGGAGAGCATGAGATTTACCGAATTTACAGGCTTCACAAAAACGAAACTATTCATTGACTTTCACTGGTAGATTACATGTTTTAGTTCATTAAACACTTTTAAAGAGGGTTGTCCAAACCTCCTACACAAAATTGATTTAGACACTGTATTAACATTGTTGGTATGCACAGCTATGGAACGCTCCATTATTTTCCCATTCGACCTCAAGCTGTTATCTAGTAAGCTTGAAGCATTACTCATGGCCTCGGTTGGTTCAATCTTGTACAGTCCATCATGGAGCTCCCCCTTTAGCACCACTTTCCCTGTGAGAATGTTCTTTACAAGTTAACAATCAATATGAAATTCAATAAATACTTTATTATCTTAAGTTAGTTTGGAAACAATGATGAGATATTTTTGCAATGTCAGGCACACATAATACATGTTTAAGTTTTAAGAATCCAACATCAGAGTTTAGGGTACAGAAACCAACATGAGAAATAGGAAGTGTGTTACCGTTACCAACAGTGATATTTTCATTACCTCTATATTCAAGAGAGTGATTCATGTTTCTAGGATCTGAAATAATATGGTTGGAGGCACCACTATCAACATACCAAGTTGGATCAATTATGGATTCAGGGGTTCCTATAAACGGATTAGAACTCTGAGTTGCCATAAAAGCTTGGTTCCCAGGAAGGACATTGGAGGCAACATTTTGATGGGGTGTGAAATTTCCAAAAAATTGTGGACGTCGATTGTTTTGATTCCCATTTTGGTTTGAGTAGAACTGCCTATCAAGGAGTTGATAACACTGCATAACAGTGTGACCATACTTAGAGCATACCTGACAAGTAGGGCGATTGTTTCCATTCCAGCGTGCCTTTCCTCTTCCTCGTCCATTTCCATGACCATTTTCATTGTTTTGTTGTTGGGGCGGCCTATTGCTGTTGTTGAAAGGGTTATATTGCTGCCTCTGGCTTACGTTGTTTGGTCCTTCATTTGTGGTCAGGTTAATAGATGTTGACTCACCAAATGATCCATTCTTGTGGGAATTTTGATGATCGAGACATTTTTCGTAGAGCAGTAACTCAGATTGCAGTGTCAGCCATTTGATATCAGTTTTGGTTTTGCAATGTGGCCACTATGGGATTGTATTCCTCATCTAACCCTAAGAGAATTTGTAAAACCAAGGCACGAGATGAAACAAGGCTGCCGGCTTGTTCTAAATTATTTGCATCATTTTTCATAGTGCACAAATACTCATTCATTTTCAAATAACTTTTCTAGTAGATTGAAATACCTGTCTGAGGTAATCTTCCTCAGCTTATGATTGCACTCCAAACAATACTTGAATTGCATCCCATAGCTCTTTTTCACTTTCATAACCCATGGCTTGGGTTGCCACCTCAGATGTCATGGAATTGTAAAGGCAACCAAGGAGAAGCTGATCTGTAGCCATCCATGCTTCATACTGAGAATTTATGATCATTTGTGTAGAAATAGTTATACTGCTAACACCGTTGATGGTTCTATTTGAAATGCCTTCTGGCGTGGAGGTTTCTTTTGTTGGGTTTTATGTCCTAAAACTCGTGGTACAATGGAGCTTAGTTTGAAAATTCAATAAAAGTGTTATTGAATAGATCTATTGCTTGAATAGAAATCCAATAAACTTAAAAGTCCCTTGACTATCGGATGAGTAGTTGAACTTTATGTGGAGACATAAAGGTGGATCAGGTTCGACTAAATAGTCAAAATGATCTATAGTACATGAATAAGGTTGGGTACCTTATTCTGGTAATACTATTGGATACGGCTTGCTCTGTAGTTGTTACAAGGAGTTGTAAAGTGCTACAAACGAAGTGATCCTAATTCGTTCGTATTAGACATGAGAAATGAGGGTGTCCTTGTGCAAAAGAGTTTGTACAAGATCGGATCACGAAATGAGTCACTCTTACTTTATAATACTGTTTACTATATAAGACTGAGTATTTCAAAGCGATGGCCTAGGTAACTTGAACTTAATCCTGAGCTAACTATGAACTCCTGTTTATTCGAGATTGCCCTTAGATTTGCATAGGTGAGGGTTGGCTCAACAGCGCCGGCCCAATATGACTGCCATTTCAGGGGTAAGACTGGATAGATAACTGGGGACATAGAGTGCAACAGGGAATTCACTTCTACCTGCTTTAGAGATAGTAGAGAGATTGTTCCCTTAAGTGTTGATTCTAGGGCTTGAACAAGGGATCCCGCCCTCTCATTTGGCATGAGAGGGACTCAGTTTTGTGACTGGATCACAAAATAATTGTTCATTATGGATCAGTGGGGACTTAAGGAACAAGAGATAATTTCGGGGGTAAAACAGAGATTTGACCCAGCCGTTATTACGAACAATCTGTGAAGGGTTAACTTACTAAATCATTGTTATATCGAGTGGACATAATATATCTACAGTGAGGTGAATTCAACTATGGGCTTTAGTGGAGTGACCCATTAGTTAACGAATGAGGTTTAGATCGGTCTAATGTTTAGTCGATTTATCTCGGATCGTTGGGACCCATGATCTGTAGGTCCATGAGGTCCCCCTACCAGTTCGGAAATGGATAGCTCTAGAGTAGCGTGATAAGTTAATTTGAAACTTTCAAATTAGAATCAAACGGAATTGGAGAAAATATATTTAAATATGATTTAAATATATGAAGATGAATTTGTGTAAAAATTAATTTAATTTTAGATATTATATTAATTAGAATTATTTAAATTGTTTAAATAATTACTTGTTAATTTTATTAGAAAATTAATTTATGAAATTAATTNAAAATTAATTTAATTTTAGATATTATATTAATTAGAATTATTTAAATTGTTTAAATAATTATTTATTAATTTTATTAGAAAATTAATTTTTGAAATTTATTTGTCAAATTAATAAATTTTGATTTTAGAAATACAATATTATTTTAAAATCAATTTTGGATTTTTGGAAAATGGAAAAATTACACAAACTTGAAAAAAAATGGGTTTTTCATCTTTAACGAGCTTACTTGGAACCCACCTTCTCCTTTGCTTTACTCCAAGCATGGCATGAGCTGCATCCCATGCATCACATCTCTTTACATAATAGTCTGCAATATATTGAAGAGATTGGAGTGAGGACAGGCATGAGAACCGATTGAATTTTTGCTAGAAAAATTGGATAAAGAAGGTGTTCTTCAATAGGTTCTGTTCAGTGAGCTTTCTCCATATTCCCTTTGATTCTAGCATATTTTGAGTCCCACATCTCAATCTAGAGCTCCAAGAGGACAGTAGGGAAGATCTTGTAGTGGTGTACACAAGGATTCAGAGGATTTTGTAGTTGGAAATGGAGATTTCGTTGGTTCGACCAAGGTATATTCATGAAACCCATTATACTCTGTTTTTAGCATGTTTCTTTTCAACCAAAATTAATGAATTAGAATGCTTATGGATCCTGATTTCTTCCGTTGTGTGATGGATTTGATCCAACATCTTGAATTGAAGCTGGTGTAGGGGAGATTACTCCTGGAGTTAGGGGTTGAGTAACCGCTGCTTCTGGTTGTATAAGCATTAGAGGACATGCTTTCTCTCCCATCAGTTGTCCAAATAGCCTGTAGCTTCTCAAAATCGGGAGAGATAAATTTTTCCATAGGAAATTGCTTCTGTCAAGTTTGATGTGTTGGGAATGTCCTAGAACTCGCAGTTCGTGTTAAACATTCTATTTTATCAATAACAATGACTTGTTGATTTTGCATCTTATTATGAAAATTCAATAAATGCATCCTTGGCTATAGTCTGAATGCTGCAACTTTATGTAGTGATATAAACAAGATCAAGTTGACAATATATAGCCTAAATGGTCTAATAAGTATATGGATGAAATTGGGTATCTCATCCTTGTAACACTATTAGATACGACCCACTCTGTAGTTGTTACAAGAAGTTGTAAGGTGCTACAAACGATGTGATCCACAAATCGTTCATGTTGAGACATAAGAGTGGGGACATCCTATGCAATGAGTTTGCATATAGACTGAACCACAAAAATAGTCACTTTTCTTTATAACGACCGTTTACTGTTAAAACTGACTATTTCATTTATTATATAACCTAGGTTAACTCAATCTTAATCTTGAGCTAGTTATGAACTCCTATAGTCCAACAACACTACTCAATAAGCTTATATTTTGGGGATAAGACTGAACGAATAGATGGGGACATAGCCTTGCAAGATGAAATTCACTCCTACCCTATTTAGGGTTAGCAGATAGGTTGTTCTCTTAAGTACTGACTCTAGGTCTTGAACAATCAGGGCCCCGCTTTCTCATGATAGAGAAAGGATTTGATTCATAGAGATTATGAATCAGAATTGTTCATTAGAGGATCAGTAGAAACTTAAGGAACAAGATGTAGTCAAGGGGTAAAACGATATTTTTGACCTAGTTGTGATTACGAACAACCTGTGAAGGATCGACTTACTGATTATGGTTATTAAGTGGACATAATATATCTACAGTGAGGGGAGTTCAACTATGGGCTATATTGGAGTGTCCCATTAGTTAACGAATGGGGGTTAGATCGTACTAATGAGTTTAGCCAATTAATCTCGAATAGTTGAAGCCCATGATCTATAGGTCTACGAGGTCCCCCTATTAGCTCGTAAATGGATAAGCTTTAGGGTAGCTTGAGAAATTAATTTGAAACGTTCAAATTAAACGGAAGAAGAGAATAAATATTTAAATATGATTTAAATATATAAAGATGATTATTGTGCAAAAAATTAATTTAATATTTGATATTAAATTAATTAATTGTTAAAATTAATTTAAGAAAATTAAATTTTGAATTAAAATGGTTAAAGTCATTTTATATTTTAAAAAGAAAATGGAAATTCGTTTGCATGTTGCACAAAATAAAAAATGGGTTTTCTTCATTACTATTATCTTTATGCTCACACAAAATGCATTATCTTCTCTCCTTTGATTCTCCAAGCATGAGCTGCAAGCAATGCACTCCATCTCTTTGCATGTTCATCCATTATAGATAAAAGAAGAGTGGAGTTGTTAGAGAAAAGAGAATACAGAATTTCGAGAGAAATTTTTCTAAAGAAGAAGCTGTCTTCTTCAGTCAGGTTGCTGTGAGTTTTTTATGGGTTTCTTAACATCTTCAAGTTGTTCTTAAGTCCCATAACTCTGCCTAAAGCTCCAAGAGCATAGTAGGGAAGGCCTTGAGGTGGTTCACATTGAAAACAAATGAAGATAGCAGCTAAACAGACGTTTTCTTAGAGAGTTCATCAAAGGTATGTTCTGAAAACCCACTTTTTAAGAAGAGTATTTTTTAGTTTTTTCCAAAATTAGTGAATTAGACTGCTTATGGATCCTTGATACTTCTGCTGCATGTTGTTTAACTGTTTCAATTGGTATCAGAGCATCTTTTAAGCTTTCAATTTGGTCTAATTTTGGCAAGGTGGGTATTTTTTCATGAGATATATGAAACTGATGCACTGCTATGGTTTTCTTTGTTTTGGCATTTTAATTCTCTTTAATTTCTTAATTAAATTTGTAATTGGCTCTTTTTGATGAGTATTTATATGTTATCAAGAGTCTGTAATTTATTTGGAATCATTAGAGTTGAAATTAAGATGTAATTAAAGAAATAAGCGAAGGAGGTCGAGCTGCTGTTCGAGATTTTTCAGCATCTGCTTAAATTTGTTGCTGATGTCCAGTTGCTAAACGATCGTTTAGCTCTAGACATTACACAATGAGAAGAAAAGCTAGATGATCGATTAGTAATATGCACTGGTCGTTGTGATGTTAAATATTAAACGATCGTGTACCTGCAGGAGCTAAGCGATGCGTTCATTTGCTATACAATAGCATTATGTGATCGTTTTGTTTTTGTCATGGGAACTAGATGATATGTTGATTTTGCTAAACGATGGTGCTATACGACCGTTTAGCAACGATGCATGCTAAACGATGCGATGAAGTGCCACGTGATAGCACTAAGCGTTCGTTTGGTCGTGGAGCTAAACGATCGTGTAGATAAATGCTATGTGACGCAATGATGTTCTATACGATTGAGCTATGCAATCGTTTAGCTACGGAGGATACTAAACGATGACTTGAATGCACTAGGTGATGGTGTTATGTGATCGCTTAGTATTATGCGATGGAGCTAAGCGATTGCACTGCGATAGAGCTAAACCATCGTTCAGCTTTCAGGAAACACTATGCGAACATGTACTTCCTCTTAACCCCAGGCGATGACACTAAATGATTACATCCAGGCGTTATACGATCGGCCTTAGCAGCATATTGAGGTTAGACTGAGAGCAACCGGTTATGAAGCTGTTTGTAATAGTTAGCTATCTGTTTGCTTGTTTATACCAAAACGAAAACCATAACAGTTAGTATTTAATTGTTTATGCATGAGATGTATGTGATAATTAAATAAATTCATGTATATGCATACAATATGTCATGTAGATTTAAAACCCCATCGTAGGAAGCATGTTACATGCATTAACAGTATGTTATAATTGTTATAATATATAGTATGCATGTTAGGGTTATGTTTAATATAATAGTTATATTATATACCTTTGTTGAATGTTGTGGATGTTAAGCATGTCGAAATTTTGTAAGTTATTATAAAATTGGTTAGACATTTAAAATCCATAACAAAGAATAGCTGCATGTTCATTTATGTTAACAACTAATTTTAATCGTTAAAATAGATTATTGCCTTATAAGTTACGGTTACAAACTCATATCGGTTCATAAACCTGTCTAAGACTAGGGGTACTTAAGTTGATGGTTTACGGAACACCTCTTACCTGGGGATATGACCGAACAATTGAGAGTTGTTAACTAATTTTATGAGCTTGCGTGAGCGATGTGAGGTAATAAAATAGTTTATCACCTAGACATTGTAGGTTAAATCTAATTATAAGAGTTATATTTGGACAAACCTTTTAGACTTAGGTTGTATGAAATTTGTCGTCATGCCTAAGTAAATTACCCAAACATTTAGAACACTTCAGTAGAAGATTAGCAATATATTTGATATATAGATATTAGCTCTCACGTCCTCAAGAGTTCACACTGTGAGATCCATGCTCGGCTTCTTGTCGATTTTACCTCGACTGCTCCATACAGAAAGTGTTTGCATGGATCAATAACAAGGTGAATGAAGGAAGTGGTTCATAGTAAGTGGGTGAAGGAAATGTATCAACATTGTCCTATGATCTCCTCTATTAGTTTGAACCGTGAGATTTTTACGTTGCGCCTGCTGTCGTTTTTATGCGACACTAGCTAGTCGTTAACCGTGACGATCCCTACGGAGGGTTGTAACATAGGATTCGGAACAACCCAAGCCTCAGTAAAATGAATAGGATCTTATAGTTCCGTCTTGGATATTGTCTTCTCTCTCGGAGGCATATTCATACCATCCTATAAGATTTAAAAATGGTAGGTCATACTTACAAGAATTACTAAGTGTTAGTAAAGATCCTGACCGAAAACGATAACCAAAAGAACTATTGGGATATGAGTTATTCTAGATAATAGTATTTGGTCAAGAACTATCTTGCTTCTGTGAAGGAATTCTTGACTGCCCCACGGTAGTACTTGTTTTAAATCACTTAAGTATCGTTGCAAATAAATAAAACTTTATTGGGTACTTTATTAGTTTTGCTAAAATGGATTTAGATGCATATTTAATAGAATTTTTTAAAAATGTTTCAACATTGTCGAACTCGATTATACAACTTCTTGCTTCTGACAAATTTAATAAAGAGGGTTACTCGAATTGGAAATCAAATATCAATACAATATTAGTCGTAGATGACTTGAGGTTTGTGTTAACGGAGGAGTGTCCTCCAATTCCGAGTTCAAAGACAACCCAAAATATTCAGGATATTTATGATAGGTGGGTAAGGGTGAACGAAAAAGCCCGAGCCTATATCTTGGCGAGTATATCTGATGTACTCAACAAGAAACATGAGGTCATGCCCACAACTCGTGAGATCATGGCATCATTACAGGAGATGTTCGGGTAATTGTTATTGTCTATTAGACATGAAGCTATCAAATATGTGTATTTGACACGTATGAAGGATGGAACCAACGTGAAAGAATATGTTCTCGACCTGATAGTCCATTTTAACATCGCAGAGGCTCACGGGGCTATGATAGACAAAATAAGTCAAGTGGGCATGATACTGGAATCTCTTCTTGAGAGCTATCTGCCGTTTAGGACATATGCTGTCATGAACAAAATCACTTATAACCTAATGGCGTTGTTGAATGAATTGCAAAATTATCAATCAATGATGAAACTCAAGGAAAAGGAAATAAATTTTATTTCTAAACCGAAAAAGTTTTACAAAGGGTCTACATCTGATACGAAACCCGTTGATGATAAGAAAGCTGGGCCTTCTTTTTCTTCTAAAGATAAAACTGTATAGATGAAAAAGAAGGGAAAAGAAAAAACGAAAACTGCTACGAAGAAAAACCAAAACAAAAATCCTAAGAGAAAATGTTTCCATTGTGGAGAAGTTGGGCACTGGAAGTGTAATTGCCCAAAATATCTGACTGAAAAGAAAGCAGAAAAGAATATTGCTCAGGACTATCGTATAACTCTTCATAACTATCGCTTAGTTCTATCGTATAGAACCAAACAATCGCTTAATACCATCATCTAGCACTGCATATCATCGTTTAGTTCCGCCATAGCTAAACAATCACTTAGCTCCATCGTATAGAACATCATCGCGTCGTTTAGCATCGTAGGTAAGCGATTTGTTTAGTTCCATCGCATAGAAACTTCAACGCATCGCTTAGCACTTCGTCTACACGATCGCTTAGCTTCGCATCTAGACGATCGCTCAGCGCTATCGCATAACACTTCATCGCATTGCTTAGCGTGCATCGTTGCTAAACGATCGCATAGTACCATCGTGTAGTAAATTCAATGTATCATTTAGTTCCCACGCCAAAGCTAAACGATCGCTAGATCGCATAGTACTATCGTATAGCAAATTGAACGGATCGTTTAGCTCTCGCATGTACACGATCGTCTAGCATTTAACATCACAACGAGCAGTGCCCATTGCTATACGATCATCTAGCTTTTCTTCACATCGTGTAACGTCTGGAGCTAGATGGTCGTTTAGCAACTTGAACCTCAGCAACGATAAGAACAGAGGATGATTTTCTGGAACTGCAACTCGGCCTCTTTGCTTGTTTCTTTGATTTACAGCTTAATTTAACCTCTAATGACTTTAAATAAATTACAGACTCTTGAGAACACATTAAAAACTCATCAAGCAAGAGCCAATTACAAATTTAAATGAGAAATTAAAGAGAATTAAGCCAAAACATAGAAAACCATATCAGTGCACCAGTTTGATATTTCTCACATACAACATCGACCAAACAAAAATTAAATCGAATTGAATGCTTATTTGATTCTCTGATACCAATTGTGGAATTGTATCAACAGCAGGGAAGCACAAGGATCATCTAAGCATTAAAATTTACTAATTTTGGCAAAATATAAAGCATGCTTTTGTAGAAAAAGTGAGTTTCAAGACATACCTCTTGTAGAAATTCTTTAAAACTCCTTCACCAGTTGCAATCTTCTCCAAATCTTGTTGTAGACACCGCAAGATCTTTCCCACTATTCTCTTGATGCTCTAGATTGAGTTGTGGGACTTAAAACAAGCATGAATCAAAGGATGAAGGAGAAAAGCTCACTATTGCAACCTTGTTGAAGAACCTTTCTTCAAACTAATTTTTCTCTAAAAAACTCTATGGATTGCATGCCAGATTTTCACTCCAATCTCTTCATTATATTGCATATCAACATGTAAAGAGAAGAGTTGCATGAGTTGTAGCTCATGCTTGGAGAAGACAAGGCAATATTAATGTTTCATGTGTGAGCTACTTAGGTGATGGATAATGGAAAAATCCATTTTTCCATTTTGTGTTTTGATTCTTCAAATTTTCCAATTTTATCTAAAAATCAAAATTTTATTTTATAAATCTATTTTGATTTTAAAAATGAAAATTTAATTAATTTCATAAATTAATTATTAAATAAACTTAATATCAAATATTAAATTAATTTAAACACATATCCATCTTATATATTTAAATCATTAAATATATAAATTCTCCTATTCCGTTTAATTCTAAAATTAAACATATAAATTAATATCTCATATATATTATTCTTTTAATTCTAATTTGAACGTTTCAAATTAACTTATCACGCTATTCTTATAGCTAGTCTGTTAGAGCTAGTAGGGGGACCTCGTGGACCTAATAGATCTGGGCTCCAACGATCCAAGATTAATCGCTTAAACTCATTAGACCAAATTAATTCCCTTTCTTAACTAATGGGTCACTTCACCGAAACCCATAATTACACTCCCTTCAATGTAGATATATAATATCCACATGATTTAACCATAATTAGCAAGTCGCGCCATTCAGAGATTGTTTGTAATAACGGCTGGGTCAAATATCTGTATTGACCCCTGAGATTACGTCTTATTCCTCAAAGTCCCTACTGATCCTCTAATGAATAACTGGTTTGTGATCCAATCACCAACCAAACTCTCTGCAGCCCAGTGAGAGGGTGGGGTCCCTTGTTCAAACCTAGATTCAGTACTTGAGAGAACAAATTTTCTTCTATCCCTAAATCAGGGAGGCGTGAATTCCGTCTTGCACCCCATGTCCCAAGCTATCTATCTGGTCTTACCCCTAAAATGGGAGTCTTATTGAGCCGGCGCCTTGAACTAAACCCTCAACTATGCAAATCTAAGGGCAATCCCGAATAAACAGAAGTTCATAGTTAGCTCAGGATTAAGATCGAGTTAGCTAGGTCATCTAGTGAAATAGTCAATCTTAAATAGTAAACAACGTTATAAAGTAAGAGTGACTTATTTCTTGGTCCTGATCTTATGCAAACTCATTGCGTAGGATGTCCTCACTCATCACGTTCATATACCAGTACGAATTAGGATCACATCGTATGTAGGACTTACAACTCTTTGTAAAACTACAGAGTAGGCCGCATCAAATGGTGTTACCAGAATAAGGTACTTAACCCTCATTCAAGTACCATAGATCATTTGAACTATTTACCTCGAACCCGATCCACTCTTAATGTCCTCCACATAAAGTTCAAGTACTCATACAAAGTCATGGTCCTAGTTTATTTGGATTTAGACTTTCTACATTTGAGATTCAATAACAAGTATATTGAATTAATAGAATGTTTAATCATTTTACAAACTACTATTTTTAGGTCTTAAAACCCCAACAAGAACTGCTGCCAAGAAAACGACCAGTTGTAAAAAAGTAACAAGGGAAAGGGAGAGTCGAGGCCTGTGGATGAAATGACGAGAACTCGCATAATCTGGCCGTGTTGTGCTGGTTAAGTGATCTAGAAATCCAAAGTCGACCTAATATCTTCTGTCGATGGTGAGGTGGCCAGATGCAGTGACGTGCAGTTTGTGGGGCTCGAATCTTTTGGTGGCGCAGGCGAGGCTAGGCTGACGGATGGCGGGGAGGTGCTGAGCTTGATGAACGAAGAGAGGGACAGTGGATCTGGCAGAACTGACGAACGCAGTGGCTGTATGACAGCCGTGACAGGGAGAGGGAAAATCAGCTGTTGCGAAGAGAGGGTTTGGGGGGGGGGGGAGAAAAAATGAGGAAAGGGGGGAGTTTTTTTTTCTACTTGTTTAAAATAATAAGTTAATTATTTTTTTTTTATATTTTATTTGATAATTTTGGTAGGAGGGAAACCAATTTTGAGAGGGAAATGAAAATGGGGGAGGGAGGGAAACAAAAAGTAAAGATTAAAAAAAATATGATTTTTTATATTTTACTTGACACGAAAAATATGTCAAGTAAGAGCTTCTTATACTTGACACGAAAAATGTGTCAAGCAAGACCTTATATTACTTGATACGAAAACGTGTCAAGTAATGGTTCGCATGAAAATATCCAAAAAATTCCGTCAATCTCCGCTTTTTTAACCCTTTTACTTGACATTTTCTTTTCTAAAAGGTCATTAGTTGACGTTTTTTTTTAAAGAAATGTCAAATAATTAAAAACTATAAGTGTCAAGCAATGTAGATTTTGTAGTAGTGGCTATTAGAATATTTACAGCCGACTTAAATATTTTTAACATTTGTTGATGTGTCATCTGTGGCCATGCTGTCCATTTTCTCTAATATCTTTACACTAGTTGCCATTTTTGACTTATAATAATTTTAAACTATTTAGTATTTAAGGGTCATAATGTTATTAATTATTAATTAACTTAAACTAACATTCCATTAGATCTTGTTTCCAACCTTCTTTTCTCATTTTGTTCGATGGTTTGAGAATATGAGTTTGATATCTATATATTTTAAAATAGCCTTTGAATTTGTTTAATATCATAGGTTTAAAATATATTTATAATACTACGAATAAATAACTAACATGTGGGGTGACTATGGTTAAAAAACAAATGTAAGGAAAATTTTTTAGGCCCAACTATTTGGTTTTTTGTTATTATTTTTGAAAATTAAGCATATTTCATTAGCATTTATGATTTGTAATTTTTTTTAAGTGTAATGATTGAATTCTTAGCCAAATTCAAAAAAAAAAAAAATAATAATAATTTTTTGAAAATTACTTTTTTTTTTTTAATTCTCAAAATTTGGCCTTATTTTTAAAGAAAGAAATTTGGGGGTGGTAGGAGTGTCTATAGGCTTAATTTTCAAAAACAAAAATAAAAAACAAAATAGTTATCAAACCGAGTCTTAAAAACTTGATTTTGTGAGTTAATTTCATCAACCTACATCAAATTTGATAACTTAGGCACTGTTTGATAATTATTTGACTTTTGTTTTTTGTTTTTAAAAATTAAGTCTATACACACTACTTCCACCTCCAAATTTCTTCCTCTATTATCTATATTTTACCAATGGTTTAAAAAGGAAGCCAAAATTTGAAAACTAAAAAAAAGTATTTTAAAATTTTGTTTTTGTTTTTAGAATTTGCCTAAGAATTCAACCATTGTACTAAAAAAAGATACAAATCATTGTAAGAAATTGGGAGGAAATAAACTTAATTTTAAAAAACCAAAACCAAGTTAACCAATAAGACCTTAATAAATTAAAATTTTAAAATTTTGAAGCCGTATGGCCAGCAACGAATACTTTTTAGTTGCACAAAATTAAGTTTAATTGATAAATTTTGACTGGATCCCTAAAAATTCGTCACTAAATATTAAACTTTTTTTTATTAGGTTTGAGCACTTTGTTGTTAAGTTTGGACACCTATTTACCTACTTAGTTTTGTGATTAATTTAGAGTATTACTTTTATGATTCACATTTTGACCATTATAGTTAGATTATTTTCTAGTGTTTTATTGGGTGAATTTTTTCATACAATCAATGATGGGGTACAATCAATTTTTCAAACTTCATTTCAAATAAAAAATTACTAAAAATATTTACATATAATAACAAAATATCATATTCTATCTATAATAAACCGTAATAGACAGTGATAGACTACTATCTGTGTCAATTCGATAGACACAGATAGTATTCTATCAATGCCTATCGCCGTCTATCACAGATAGACAGTAATATTTTGCTATTATTTTTAAATATTTTTGTTTATTTTTCTATATTTAAAAACAACCCTTTCAAATATGCATCATTCTTGACGTATATTTAAGTTCGATAGTTCAAATTTTGGTAAAAAAATTAAAACAAGAAAACGATGGTTCTATTAATTAATTGAAGTAAGCATAAGAGGGCAAAAATAAGATTTCATAAAAAAACAATGGCTTGTAAGATAAGACTGGATTTAAGTATGAAGAGTAGAGATGGTTGAGTTTTAGAAACCACTTAAAAAAAGTTAAATCGGTTTTTATAACATAACAAAATATATATGAAATGAAGATTCAAATATTTGAATGTGCTTTAAATCAATTAATTATATGTTCAAATTTGCTTGAAAGCAATTGCATCAAATATATATTCAAAATAATGCCTTTGAAACATTCCACAAGTCTAGTTAGTGATTTTTTCTTTTAAAAATTTTGTTTAACAATATGATAATCAAGTAAAGCTAATCTAAATATTTTGACCAAAATAGAATGTTATATTTTTCATATTACACATACTTTATTGATTTTTGTTTTTTTAAGTGACTTTGACTATGGGATTAATCAATTTTTTTTAAGATAGAAACTAATGAATCCCTATTTCGTATGCGATATGTCGAAATAAGATCGCATCGCAGTTTTTCTTATATATAAAAATAAATCTTTTATTTGATTTTAATCATTATATTTTCAGTTATCCAACTTTAGTTTTTGTACTTTTAATAAATCTTAAATTTAATATTTAAAATTACTTTTTAACAAATTTGGTTAAATAATAATAATAATTTTCATACAATAAAAATATGTGTAATTTTTAGATCATTTTATTAAGATCAAAATGTTAATAGGGAGAAGTTTTTTATAAAGAAAAATTAAAATAGAACATTTTAAATTAAAAAAATCAAAATGTGAAGAAATTTCATTGACAAAATGATATTTTAACTTTTTTTTTTTCATATTGGGAGAGGAGAGGAAAAATTGTTTTGACTTTGACTACCATCTCAGTCAAACATATCTCAAAGCCATGGAGGGATATTTTATTTTGGTAATAGATTTTGGAATTTATTAAAAAAAAAATCAAGTATTTAAAATTCAATAATATGAATGTTTCTTCAAAACACATGTTTGACTAAAATCAATTCATTTTTTTTTAAACAATCAATTCATGCACACAAGAAATATTTACTTTTAAGAGATACTTATATAGAGAGAGACATATCAGTTTTAATACTTTTGGTTTTAGAAGAAAACAAGAATTTTAAAATTGGACCTAAAATTAGATTAGTGTTTCAAAATTTACTATTCTATTCTATTCTATTTATTTGTTTTAGACTTTGGTTTTTTACTAATTGCAACATAAATTATACTCTAAAACCGTCAAAATCCAATAGTTTTAGTGACAATCAAATTAAGATATCTCAACTAGGTTAAAATATCCCTAGCATCCTCATCATACTCTGGCAAGCCAAGAAACTTCATTGATAAGGAAAGAAGATAAGGTACAAGATCAAACAAAAGGGGAGCTCGGTGTAAATCAATATAACAAAAGAGAAAAGCTAGAGAAAGACCCTCCAATTTAGTGTGATAAAAGAGGCATCGTAATTACAAGAAAGATCCATTTGAAGCAAGAGACCAACAATAATAGTCTTCCCCAACAACTTGTTAGGGAGGATCCAACTCCTACTAATTTGATTCCATTGGTCCCTCTCACGTTGAAGCAGAGGTCTGCAAAAATGGGGATTCCAAACCAGATTTTGCCCATCCCAAGCTGTTAGCATAAATACTTTAAATTTATATTGAATAGATAAATCCTAGGATCATTCATACCAAATTGTCAAGAATAATAACATACCGAATTCCATTGAGAAACTAATGGTAGCTTCAAAATGATGATAGATGACTATGGTCTTCCTCAACCAAAACTCCAAATGCCCTTGGTGGGATCTCTCTCTAGATGGGATTCAAGAAAGATTGAGTGCTTATTATTTTGGTATATTAGGAACCATAGCCCTAATTAGCTAGGAATGGGCTTCTACCCATTAAGTCCATACTCAATTAGAAATCTAGCGCCTTAATTAATTAGATCACATAATAGGGCCCAATTTAATAAAATAACCCAATTTAATAAATTATTAATCCACATACATAGCCCATACTTTAATTAAACATATTATTATTTAAATATGTCTAACAATCTCCCACGTGGGCTATGTCTATGTACTTGATATAATTAAATCACATAAACCTTAAGTGCATATAAACAGGTAATTTCAATAATAGAATTCCTCTTTAGTTCAATTTGGTCCATCTCCTGTATTAGTACGGAATTAAGGCGACTTTCGTCACTACCCTTGTAACTAAACCTTCATTGATTACCAATTCTAATACATTCAATGACATAAATCAAATATGGATGGATAGCATGGAAACTACATGCAAAGTGATTAGATCATGCCTGTTTCCAACTGGTCCAAATTCCTTAATGAGATCATTCTTAAAAACTTGATGCTAAACTGCATGCAAGATAAACGAGTTCAGATAATAAAACTTAAACCATTAACTTTATTCTATATAGAAAATAAACAAATTAAGGTCAAGGAACATCCTTAATAACAAACTTCCACTAAACCATGGAATCAGAATAGTGACTGACACCTATGTGAGCAACATGCTCATGAAAAATTTTAGATGGTAAACCTTTTTGTCAATGGATTTACCATCATAGAGTTTGTTCCTGTATGTTCTATCGAAATTTGACCATTTTGAACTCTTTCTTTAACAACCAGAAACTTTACATCTACATGCTTTGACTTTGTATTGCTTCTGTTATTGTTGGAATACATTACTGCCGACTTATTGTCACAAAATAATTTTAGTGGTCTTTCTATGCCAACCACTATCCGCAGCCTAATGATAAAATTTTGCAACCATATTCCATGATTGGATGCCTCATAACATGCTATAAACTCCGCAACCATGGTATGAGAAGCCATAAGTTTTGTTTAACACTTTTCTAGGATACAACTTCTCTAGCCAACATGAAGATATAGCTTGAAGTGGTTCACAAAGTGTCTTGGCATCCTGCATAATGGGAATCAGAATATCCAATGATCTCCAAAACTTCTGATCTCCGATAAGTGAGCATATAATCTTTTGTTCTCTGTAAATTCCTCAAAACCCGTTTGGCTGCTTTCTAATGATCCATCCCTGGGTTGCTGAAATATCTACCTAACACTCCAACTATGAACACAATGTCTGGACGTGTACATACTTAAGCATACATTAGACTTCCATGGTTGATGCATAGGAAATCTTTTGTATCTCCTTAGTCTCAAGTGTTGTCTTGGGGCATTGACCTAAATTAAATCTATCACCTTTAACGAATGAGGTATCTCTTGGTGCACAATCTTTCGATGAAACTAGAGAGAAAATCTCTTTATAATCAATGTCTTCCTTTTGAGTAAAACCCTTTGCAACAAGAAGAGCCTTATATTTTTTATATTGCCATGTGAATCCCTTTTGATTTTAAATATCCATTTACAACCTATGGGTTTCACTCCTGATGACAGTTCAACAAGTTCCCAAACGTCATTATCTTTCATGGATTTTATTTCCTCTTCCATAGCATTTATCCACTTTTGAGAGTTAAAACTTTGTAAAACTTGTTGGAAATTAATTGGATCATCTTCCATTACGCCCACATCATCCCGATGTTCTTGAAAAAACACAATATAATCATTTGGAATTGCACTTCTTCTCTCTCTAGTAGATCTTCTTAGTGGCACATCTTGACGTTGTTGAGTTTGAACTTTAGGTTCAATAAGGGGGACTTCAATGTTGTCTTGTTCTATAATTGGTTCAATAGTGAAGTTAGGAATTGGAGCCTGAACATCATTTATAATCACATGAGGAAAAAAAAACTAACTTCTCTTCAATGACAACTTTCCTTATGTTATTTTCTCCTCCAAACTCTACATCCTCAAGGAATCTAGCATTTTCTGTCTCAAACAATGATCTTGAAGTGGGATCATAAAACTTGAAACCTCGAGAGGCCTGTAAGGCCTAGCCTCAGCTAGACAACCCCAAATGTGAAGATGCCTAATACTAGGCTTCTTTCTTGTTCACAGCTCATAAGGGGTTTTAGCTACTACTTTACTAGGTACCCTATTAAGGATATATGCTACAGTCTTTAGTGCCTCTACCCAAAGAGATTCTGGTAGACAAGAATGACTAATCATACTTCTTACCTGAAGGAACTCTAAATTGAAAACCAGTGAGCGGAAACGGATCGTTCTAAATTTCATTGAGAAAGAACACAAATAATTACAGTCTAAAAGAACAGATTATGCATAAACAATAAATTGAAAAAGGGATAGAGTATGCAAACCTTTGAAGAACTCTTTCTTCAAGTATCCCTCGATCGTTCAACAACTTGTTCAACAAAACAAACTCGAACGCAACGATCAGAACAACCAAGAGCACGAACTGAAGAATCCTCGATCTCTATTAGGTGTAACTCAATCCTCAACCCTCGAACAGAATGAGAACACCAACACAGAGTGTAGGATTATATCAACAACAGCGGAAGCACAAGGATCATCTAAGCACTCAAATTCACTAATTTTGGCATAATAAAAAGAATGCTTCTGCAGAAAAATGGGTTTCAAGACATAGCTCTTGTAGAACTTCTTCAAAGCTCCTTCTCCAGCTGCAATCTTCTCCAAATCTTGGACCACCTCAAGTTCTTCCCCATTATTCTCTTGGTACTATAGATTGACTTGTGGGAATTAAAACAAGCTTGAATCAAGGGATGAAGGAGAAAAGCTCATTACAACAACCTTGTTGAAGAACCATTCTTCAAACCAGTTTTTCTCTAAAAAACTCTATAGGTTGCATGCCCGATTTTCACTCCAATCTCTTCATTATATTGCAGATCAACATGCAAAGAGAAGAGCTGCATGAGTTGCAGCTCCTGCTTGGAGAAGACAAGGCAAAATTTTGCAATATGTGTGAGCTAGTTAGATGATGGATAATGGAAAAATCCATTTTTCCATTTTGTATTTTTGTTTTCTTTTCCTTTTCCAATTTTATCTAAAAATCAAATTTTTATTTAAAAAATCTATTTGATTTTAAAAAAGAAAAATTAATTAATTTCATAAATTAATCATTAAATAAAACTTAATTAATTTAATATCAAATATTAAATTAATTTTAACACATATCCATCTTTATATATTTAAATCATATTTAAATATATAAATTCTCTTATTCCGTTTAATTCTAAAATTAAACATAATTATATCTCATATAATAATAATTCCCTTAATTCTATTTTGAACGTTTCAAATTAACTTATCACGCTATTCTAGAGTTAGTCCGTTACGAGCTAGTAGGGAGACCTCGCGGACCTACAGATCATGGGCTCCAACGATTCGAGATTAATTGGTTAAACTCATTAAACCAAATTAATCTCCATTCGTTAACTAATGGGTCATTCCGCTAAAGCCCATAGTTGCACTCCCCTCACTGTAGATATATTATGTCCACATGATTTAACCATAATCAGCAAATCGACCCTTCACATGTTGTTCATAATAACGGCTAGGTCAAATATCTGTTTTACCCCCGAGATTACATCTTATTCCTCAAGTCCCTACTGATCCTCTAATGAACAACTGGTTTGTGATCCAATCACCAAACCAAACTCTCTCAGCCCAGTGAGAGGGTGAGACCCCTTGTCCAAGAACTGGATTCAGTACTTGAGAGAACAACCTTTCTCCTATCCCTTAATCGGGTAGGCGTGAATTCTGTCTTGCACCCTATGTCCCCAGTTATCTATCTGGTCTTACCCCTGAAATGGGAGTCTTATTGAGCTGGCACTGTTCAGCCAACCCGCAATTATGCAAAATCTAAGGGCAATCCCGAATGAACAGGAGTTCATAGTTAGCTCAGGATTAAGATCGAGTTACCTAAGTCATCAAGGTGAAATAGTCAGTCTTAAATAGTAAACAACGTTATAAAGTAAGAGTGACTTATTTCTTGGTGCTGATCTTATGCAAACTCATTGCATAGGACGCCCCTACTCCTCATGTCGTAACATGTACAAATTAGGATCACATCGTATGTAGCACTTTACAACTCTTTGTAATAACTATAGAGTACGTCGCATCCAATGGTGTTACCAAGATAAGGTACCTAACCTCATTCATGTTTCATAGATCATTTTGACTATTTACTCGAACCCGATCCATTCTTATGTCTCCACATAAAGTTCAAGTACTCATACAATAGTCATGAGTCTTAGTTTATTGGATTTAGACTTTCATACAATTTATGAGATCAATAACAAATATATTGATAATAGGAAATGTTTATCATTTTACAAACTGCGAGTTTTTAGGACATAAAACCCAACACAGAATTACCTTGGTATTCTCGGTATGAGAATCTAGGAGTTTTGGGCTCTGTGTGACTTTGGATAAAGGAATGAACGAGGTAAACAATCGAGTATGAGATAGAGGAAGGAAGTCTATCGCATAGACTTGATACTCGATTGTGTAAAAGAAGAAGCCTATCATATAGACTTTCTACTCGATCGTGTAATAACGAGTAACTATCGTATAGTAAAATCGGTACTCGATCGTTTAATCTATGAGGTGTTATCGTTTAGTAAAAATCTTTTACTCGATAGTCTTTCTTTTTGTGAGATCGATTCAATGAACCATCAACTTCTGATTTTGAAAAACGATTTTCCTTTTTATCTACAGTTACCATAATCGTGCATAACCTCCTATTCAAGTCGGTTATTAAAGAAAAAGAATAATGAATCATCATATAATTAATATATTATAAATAAATATAATAACCAACTTATCATCTTATATTTATAACCTATAGTTTTAATATTTCATCATATGAAACATATAAACCATAATTCTTTTTCTATTTTATGGTATTTAATATAAATCATATTTATATTAATTCCTCCAATTAATAATGTATCAAATATATCATATCAATCATATCACATATAATTGAATTAATTGAATTATATCATATATAATCAATTTTTTTCTTGTTTATAAACTCTTCAAACTAACCCAAAATCTGATTGTCAACTTGAACTCACTGAGCTACCAAGGAGAACTTATGGACCTGTAGCTTGAAGCTCCAGTGGTACGTGAATAACTGGTAAACACTTTAATCACGAGATCCACCATCCGCCAACTGTTGGTCACTCCACTGAAGACTGACAGTTGCACTCTTCGCACTACAGATATATATTTGTGTCTATTGGATATAACCAATCAATAGTTCGATGCCCCTTCACAAATCGCTCATAAGTACAGCTGGGACAATTTACCGTTTTGCCCCTATAGCTACATCTAACTTCTTAATACCACTAATTTCTTTTAATGAACAATAAGTCATAGTCCTATTATGATTGAGTCCTCTCTTCCCAAGAGAGGGTGTGGCCTTAAGGAGCAATTTTATCTACTTACCCTTGCTTCGGGGAATGAGTGAATTCCGTCTTGTGTAGCTGAGTTCCCAGCTCCCCAATCAAACGAATCCTCAAAATGGTAGGCTTGTTGAGTTAGCAATCTGGCCACTCTCACCCATACAAATCAAAATACCGCCCTCATGAGCAGGAATTCCCAACTCACTCAGGATTAAGGTCATGTACCTACGGTCATCCTTTAGTGAAATGTAAGTCTCAATTATGAACGACGTTATATAAAGAGACTAATCATTTCATGGTTTGATCTTATATAAATTCTTTGTATACGATACCCCTGCTCGCATGTCTCCACATGAATGGTCAGGATCAGACCATTTATAGCAATTTACAACACTTGTAACATCTACAAAGCGGACCGTATCCGTAATGTGACAAGGATAAGGTATCCCTCATTTATTCTTATACACAGACCATTTAGGTTATTAGTTAAGGCATGATTCACTTGTATGTCTCCACATATATGCTTAAGTTACATAAAATAACCTCGAATCTTAGTTTATTGGATTGAGTAAATGCTTATTAAATAACACTTAATTTACTAATAACAATATGTTTACTGAGTGTTTAGAAACTACGAGACTACTAGGAAAATAGAACACCAATCCTAACAATACCATATACTTAAGTGTTCTATTTCGCCTTTCTGCTACACCATTCATGCTGGGTTTGCGCGACATTGACTATTGTGGGACGATTCCACATTTCTCTAGGTATTTGGCAAAGGGCCCTGGACGTTATTCACTTGATCCATCATATCTATCATAATATTCACCACCACAATCAAATTTGACAACATCAGTTTTCTTTCCAATCAACATGAGCTTTAAAAGACTTGAAAACATCCAAAGATCGAGACTTCTCATGAACTAAATATAGGTTCCCATATTTTGAATAATCGTCTATAAACGTAATAAAATAGTGTTGTCCATTCCAAGAGGTTGTAGGGAATGGACCATAAATGTCTGTATGTATTAGTTCTATGATATTTGAGCATCTATTGTCACCTAATTTTCTTATGTTTGTCTGTTTTCCCTTAATACATTCTACACAAACGTTGAAGTTACTTAAATCAAGGGAATCAAGAATTCCATCTGACACAAGTCTCTGAATTCTCTGTTTAAAGATGTGACTTAAACGTTTGTGCCATAACATAGCAGAATTCTCTTTTAATTTATGCTTTGTACCACATGAATTAGATAATAGGATCTTGTTAAATGAAGCAAAAGAATCAAGTATATATAGACTATCAATTAAAGAACCGGTACCAATAAGCTTAGAATCTTGAAAAAGACTAACTTTATTATTTTCAAAAGAACAAGAAAAACCAAATTTGTCCAAACTAGAAATAAAAACTATATTCTGTCTAAATGAGAGTACAATAAAAGTCACATTCAGATCTAAATAACAACCAATTTTTTAAAAGTAATCTAAAATTCCCAATAGCTTCAACTAGAACTACTTTGCCATCACCCATATAGATAAATCTTTCAACATCACTTGGCAGCCGACTCCACAGATAACCCTGCATTGATATATTTATGTGAATAGTAGAACCAGAATCTACCCACTAAGTATTTGTAGGTACAAAAGCTAATTTAACTTCAGAACAAACCAAAGTACGAAGTTTACCCTTCCTTACACGCCACTTGGCGTACTTGGGACAATCTTTCTTGAAGTGACCTTTCATTTTGTAGAAAAACAAGGATTTTCAATAGCTTATTTCTTGTTTTTATTCTGCTGAGATGTCCCTTTTGCAACATTTACAAATTTCTTTTCTTCTTATCACGAGAGCCTATTGCCAAATGAGCACTTTATGTCCTATCTCTCTTAATCCTATCTTCTTCTTGCACACATTGTGAGATAAGCTCATTAATACTCCATCTATTCTTCTGAATATTATAGCTTATCTTAAACTGAGTAAATTGTGCAGGAAGAGAGATAAGTACCAGATGCACGAGTAAATTTTCATTTATCTTGATATCAAGTGCCTTTAATTTACCTATGAGATTGGACATTTCCATAATGTACTCCCTTATGTTTTTATTGCCATTATACCTCAGAGAAGTTAAAGAAGTCAAAAGACTACTTGCTTCCCCTTTCATTTTTAGAAAAATATTTCTCAATTTTAGGAAGGAACTTATTAGCATTTTCACTTTCTGTGATAGATCCCCAAAAAGACTCCGTAATGGAGTGTCTAATGATCATAAAAAACATGCGATTTGACCGTTTTCACTTCTCTATATTAGCCGTAGTTGGCTGTTCCTTAGAAGAAGTAAGTTTATCGGTCCTTAATGCAAGGTCCAAATCCATACACTCGAGAAGTATCTCTAGACTTTCCTTCCAAATCTTAAAGTTCGATCCATTCAACTTAGGGATTGAACTCAGATTTCCAGATATTTGAGTAAGACCAACTGAAAGAATAATAATAATAAAAAAAAACCTTATGCTCACAATTAAAATATAAAAAATAATTTCACATATGTGGTGGGCCCCTTTAACAAGATATCTAGCACAACATTGATGTCTAGCCTTTGGGCAAAAAACACCAACTGTAAATGGTATTCTCAACGTAGTAATCAAAGTACTGACAATTAATTCCGTAAAAAAAAATAGCCTTTCTTTGGACCGACTATTTTCACATGACCTATCTTTATAATTGCCACATACTCATTACCATATGTATAACCAAAATTTGGCCAAATAATTATCTTTCTTTGGGCCGATAATTATCCACATAAATTTATGAATATGAACATCTTATATTTTAGAATTAAATTAACCTAGATAACAAATGTTACTTTGATAACATACTATTTTGACCAATCTAATCTAAAATATAAGACACAATAATATAACAATATTATTGTTCAAAAATAAAAGAGGAAGAACCCCAAATAGTCTTTACCAATATTATTGTTAAAAAATAAAAGAGGAAGAACCCCAAATAGTCTTTACCAATATTCACTTAATAATTGTATACACATAATACAATTAAAAACATAAACATGTGAAGATCGTCAAATATCATCAATCAAATTTAAATTTAAATTCATCAAAATATCAATAAAAGTTAAATTCAAATTCAAATTTAAAACCATAACATGATCGATCAAATTCAAACCTAAATTCACAATATGATTAATCAAATTTAAACTTTAATTTACAATATTATCAATCAAATAGAACTTAGATGCACACAATTATCAACCAAATCAAAATTAAATATGAATGATTGACATGATTGATAAATCCGATTGATTAATTCTTGATAAATACAAGATTTACAATCAATAAGAAGAAAAAAAATCATTGATTTCAATTGGAAAGAGACCATCGAATTACAATCAATCAATTTTTTTAAAAAATTTCAACCACCGAAATCATTGAATTAAAGTTGGCAAGAAACCAGATTGTTAAAAAAAAAACTTTCGACAACATAAATGGAACAACAACTTGCATTTAACGAAATAAAAAGAATATAGCGGGTGAGATTGCCGCATACTGGTGGTGGTGCACAATCGGATTCTATTGAATTTAATTTGTTAAGAAAAGCCAAGTCGGACTATGCTATTGTCCATATTCTTTTCTTTTACCTTTTTTTATAGAAAAATTGAAATAATATTTATGGTCTTTAACCAAAACCAAAATTCAACTATAATACTAATGAAAAACGAATATAAACTAACAATCTAACATGAATTTTATGCTCTGATAGCACTTGTTAGCATAAATATTTTAAATCTATATTGAATAGATAAACCCTAGGATCAATGCTAAATTGTCAAAAATAATAACATGCTGGATTCCATTGAAAAACTAATGATAACTTCAAGATGATGATAGATGACTATAGTTTTTCTCAACCATAACTCTGAATGCCCTTAGTGGGATCTCTCTCTAGATGAGATTCAAGAAAGACGGAGTGCTTATTGTTTTGGTATATTAGGGACCATAGCGCTATGGTCTCTTTATATACTAGTTCAATTAGGGTTCCCATTAAATCTTAATTATCTAGGAATGAGTTTCTACCCATTAAGTCCATACTCAATTAGAAATCTAGAGCCTTAATTAGTTAGATCACATAATAGGGCCCAATCTAATAAAATAACCCGTGACAAATTAGTAATCCACACACATAGCCCATATTTTAATTAAACCTATTATTATTTAAATATGTCTAACAAGCCTTCATAACATCTCAGTTGGCTCCTTGGAAATGGCAAAGAATCAGGGATATTTGTTCATAAGGATGTCGTTAGCAGTCTAATGCTGTTGCCAAAACAGAGTACAAATACCATTTAGGACTTTCCTTTGAATATTACTGAGCTCACTGAAGCTAATCTTTTAGAATGTTTTTCATTAGGTATTTTATATTGTTTTCAACTGATTAATTAGTGGTGAAGTCTGTTAATCAGTTGTTGATATTATTTATTTCTTTTCACAGTGTGTCATCTAGGCCATTATATTGATCACTTCATCAATAATAAAGTCTAAATTCATTTCTAATCACCCCTGTTGTTTAGAAACTCTTCATGGTGTTAGAGTATTGAAGTCTAATGATGATAATTCTGGGAATTTTTTTTCCAGCAATGGATTCTCCATCTAGAGATCACTCTTCCGTCGAAACAATTTTCTCTTCAATTTCCCTCAAAGTAATCAATCTAGGAAGCAAAATCGTCACTGTGAAGCTCGATGAAAGTAATTTTTCTCCTGAAAAGTTTAGACTTGAGAAGTTCATAGATCAAGAAAGTTCTACTCCATCGAAGTTCATTACTACTGAATCAACATCTTCTTCAATAAGAACACCAAATTCTTAATGTGATTTCTGGGTAAGATAAGATAGTCTTATTGTGTCTTGGCTTCTTGAGGCCATGACAAAAGATATTCTCTTTGAAATGTCAGATTGTTCAATATTTGTAGAAATCTGGAATGTACTAAATGTAAGATTTTCTTCTCGCAATATGGCTCGAGTTCTTGATTTGAAAGGGAAATTAGAAGCGATGAAAAAGGGGAATATGAAATTAGAGGAATATTTCAAGAAATCCAAAACCCTAGTCGATTCGTTGAAACCAGCTAGAAGAAGAAGAATATCTCATGAAGATCATGTTATGCACATTCTGGCTAGATTGGGTCCGAAATATGATTCCATCGTGTCTGTAATCACTGATAAAAATGAATACCCTTCTCTACAAAAAAGTTATTCTCAATTGCTGGCTAAAAAAAAAATCAAACTGAAAGTAATAACTCGATAAACATGGATAGATCAGTGCCTAGATCAGTGCCTTTAGTCAACTTGACCACACAAAATAAATCGAAACAAACACTTTCTTTTACTTATCCATCGAACAAAAATGATAATAACAAACACGGTAAGAATCAGTATGGCAAGCAAAACAAATACTTCTGGAATAATAATGGAAAATCTTAGTGTTAGGTATGCGGCAAATTCAAACATACATCTTTAAAGTATTACCTTCTTCTTGAAAAATGGTTTCGTGGACCAACCTCAAACCAACATGGACAACATACTTCTTCAAATCATCAAGGATAGAATATAAGTCCTCCATCTATCAACACTTTATCAATTCAAAATGTGTTCTACAAGGAAAATCAGTGGCTTTCAGACTCAGTAGCCACTAATCATGTCACAAATGATGCATTGAATTTTACTTTTCGATCAGAATATCTTGGCAACAACAAGGTGGTTGTAGGCAATGATGTAGGTTTGAATATCTCTCACATTGGGTCTTCCTTTCTGAAACCTTCTTTTCCTAATGATCATTCAAATACTATATTTCAACTTAAAAATTTGCTTCATGTACCTAAAATAACCAAAAATCTTATAAGTGTCAACCAATTTGCTAAAGACAATCATGTCTATTTTGAATTTTACTCCTATGTTTGTTTTGTGAAGGATCTCAATGGCCAAACTCTTCTCAAAGGTAATCTTGTTGATGGACTATATCGCCTTGCACTGGAAAAAGCTAAGTCCCAAGGATCTTTTTCTACTCCCAGTTCAACATCAAGAGGCAACTCTTAAGTTCTTCATACATCAGTCACAAATTGTAATACAAACCAGTCTTCTATTCCTTCCATACTTGATATTTGGTATAATAGGTTAAGACATCCAAGTTTGAATACTTTCAAGCATATTCTTACCACTTGTAACATTCCCTATTCGAATAAAAAGAACTTCTCTGTTTGTCTTGATTGTGCTATTTCTAAGAGTCACAATCTTCCATTTACCAATTCTCAAACTGTTTATTTTTGTCCTTTACAATTAGTCATGACTGATACTTGGGGACCATTATATCAAGCCTCTAGGAATGGATTTAAATACTATATTAGATTTGTTGATGCATTATCAAAATGTACATGGATCTGTTTTCTTTGAACTAAGAATAAAGCATTTAATGCTTTCTTATCCTTTAAATAAACAATGGAAAAAATTCTAGGTCATTCGATACTTCGTTTTCAAACCGATGGAGGGGGTGAATTTGGCCATTCATTCCTTATTTAAAATCACATGGTACTCAACATAGAGTGACTTGTCCTTATACTTTCCCACAAATGGTATGGTAGAAAGAAAACATAGGCATATTGTAGAAACATGTATAACTTTATTATCTTATTCTTCTCTAAATCTTGACTTTTGGGTTGATGCTTTTTTTACATGCTGTCTATTGAATTAATAGACTTCCTACATTAGTCCATCAACAAATATCTTCTTTAGAAAAGATGTTTGACATCAAACCCAACTATTCATTCCTAAAAACATTTGGTTCCTTATGCTATCCATCATTGAGATTCTATAATAAACATAAGCTTGATCCTTAATCTACCCTATGGATATTTTTGGGATATAGTTCTATCCATAAAGGCTATAATGCTTATCCCAATCTGGAAGAGTGTATATCTTGAGACATGTACTATTTGATGAATCCAAATTTCCTACTTCATCATTTGTTAAATCAAATTTTCACCATATATATCTTTTATATCTACATATCTGCCTATTCTACAGCCCTATCAGCCGATTGCTACTGGTCAACATTCATCCACTTTATGTCCTGTCATCAATGACATTTCTAATCTAACCTTAACAGCTATTGCTTAACCTATTACACAGTGTACAAATGAAACCACGAGTTCTTCTCCCTTTCCAATATCTTTGAATAGTCCTATTTCTATTTCACCCATACTTGAAAATACATCGGGTGAGTCACTTTCACCTACCGTAATGTGAAGGAATCAAGAGAGATTGTGAGAAAATGAGTTTTTTTTTAATGCTAAAAAGGCTTTCACCTTTTATAGGCCTCGAGGGCCAATAGAAGACGACGCAAAGAACGCTTGGCCAATGAACGTGCAGGCACGCATCAAACGTGCGGAGGATTGGATTGATGCCCTTTGCTTGAAACACATGGAGCGTTGAATGAGGAATTAAATAAAAGAAAAAATTAAAATAAAATAATAGTACATTTTTAATAAAAAATAATCATACACACTTGCCTCGCCTCGCCTTGCCATGCCCGCTCGACCTGATGAATGGCGACGACATGCATGTGGGATGTGCATGGTGCCCACATTTGTCCATCTTCTCACTCCCTTTAAAATATAGGTACCCCTTGGGGCCCAAATCCATAGTCCAAGGTGAGAGTATAAGAAGGAGACTTCTCTATCAAAATTAAGCAATGTAGGATTCTCAACCAAAGATTTTTTTTCCTTTTTCTTTTAAAAACTTAAACTTTTACCAACAATCCTCCACTTGAAAATTTAAAAACATAAGAAAAGGATTTTTCATCGAGCAAGATTAGTTTGTACAAAATTTTGCATAAGCAAAACTGTTTTACGACTTGATCCTTTATGTAGTGTAGATGATTAAGAATATACTAGAATAAGTAATGGTTTTGAATTCTATCTCTAACAACATCTCACATACAACATCATTAGGGTGTAGTTCGAAAGCCCGTGCTTTAAGGCCTACCACGTATATCCCAGTTTAGTGAACGCTCTAGAGAGTTTGTCTAAAACTCCATAGGAAGCAGCTCCCACTTCCACATTCACATAGGTGATTCTATCAAAAGTACTCCTATAGCTAGATACCTCACTTGACATCAAATATAGATCTCATTAAGAACTAAGTTCAACCATTCTTTCACTTGAAGATATCATGCCCAGACTCTAGGTCATAGGAAGGGAACTCTGTGTTCATTTTAGCATGATTCATTTTATGTCACTTGTTATCAGTTATTACCCGTTAAACCTGTTTCTTGGGATCTCCAGTCTACAGATTGAGTTTTCCTCACAGTGATTCATCTCTCTATAGGCATGAGTCCCATTCTTTATGAGGTTTTGAAGCCTTCTCTTTGGTTAGTCCTTTCGTCAAAGAATCTGCCATGTTTTTGTCAGTTTGTATATGATCCTCTCTAACTGCACCAATAATGATGAACTTTTTGATGATACCGTGCTTATGACGTATTCGTCGCCTCTTTTCGTTGTAATAAAAGTTCTGAATTTTTTTGATTGCTAAATTACTATTGCAATGGATCAATATGGTTGGTATCGGCTTTTTCCATATGGGAATCTTTGATAGCAAGCTTCTAAGCCAGTATGCTTCCTTACTAGCTATTGCTAGTGCTATCATTTTTGACTCCATCGTAGATTGGGCTAAAATAGTATATTTCTTTGACTTCAAAAAGACAACTCTGCCTGTTATATTAAAGATAGAGCCACTTGTAGCCTTTCAATCATCCGAAAGGGAGTTCTAGTCAGCATCGCTGAACCCTTCCAGGATAGTGGAAAACTTTTGATAGTGTATCCTAGGTTCTGGGTTTTCTTCAAATACATCATAACACTTTCTTTAGCATTCCATTGTTCTATACTAGGTCTGCTTGTAAACCTATGAGGTAATGCTATAACATAAGCTATATCAGACCTAGTGCAATCAGCAACGTATCTAAGACTGCCTATGATGCTCACATACTTAGATTGATTAACATTGTCCCTAGTGTTCTTGAACAACTTAAGACTAGGGTCATAAGGAGTACATGCTAGTTTACATTCAAAGTAATTATATTTCTTTAGAATCTTTTCTACATAGTGAGATTGATCCAAAGAAATTCCCTTTTTAGACCTAATCACTTTTATGCCTAATATTACACTCGCTTCTCCTAAGTCTTTCATGTCGAAATTTGCACTCAATGTAGATTTTACATCATTTATGACATGCATGTTCGACCCAAAGATTAAAAAAATCATCTATATACAGACACATAATAGTGCAGAGATTATTTTCAAACTTATCGTAGATGCATTTTTCACTTTCATTAACCTTGAAACCTTTAGATAGGATTAGGTTATCAAAATTTTCTTACCATTGATTAGGAGCTTGTTTCAAACCATAGAGAAATCTATCTAGTTTTAAACCTTATTTGTGTGGACTATAAAGCCCTCAGATTGTTCTACGTAAATATCTTCTTCAAGTTCACCATTTAGGAAGGCAGTCTTTACATCCATCTGATGTACTATAAGGTTATTAAGGACAACGAGAGAAAACAAAACACGGATCAAGGTAATTTTAGTGATAAGGTTGAAGGTGTAAAAAAAGTCTATGTTTTCTGTCTGTCTAAAGCCCTTTGCCACTGATCTGGCTTTAAACTTGTCAACTGTTCTATTATATCTAAGCTTCTTTCTTAGGATCTATTTGCACCTTATTGCCTTTGCAACCTGGGGGTAAGTCTACTAAGTGCTAAGTTCTATTTGACTCAAGAGATTCAATTTTCTCATTTATAGCTTCTTACCATAAGTTGGCATCTATAGAGGACAAGGAAGCTTTTAGATCTTTAGGATATTCTTCTACATCATAGGTTTGGAAGTCATCTCCAAAATCCATGACAGTTTTAGTTCTTTTGCTTCTTCTAGGTTCTGGGTTGACTTCCTCTGTAGAGGTAGGATTTCTAACTATGTTTAGACTACTAGGTCCCAAGCCTTCATTATTTTTTTATTTAAAGGAAAATCTATCTTCAAAGAAGTGAGCATCATTTGACTCAATGATCACTTGGTATCTAGGTCATAGAACCTATAGGCTTTACTATTTATGGCATAACCTATAAAAACACACTCATAGGCTGTACTAGCTAGCTTTCTTCTTTTAGGGTATGGAATCCTTACAAAGGCTAGACATCCCCATGTTCTAAAGTATAACATGTTTGGTTTCTTGTTCTTGAGGACTTCGTAAGGTGAAGTTGTATTCTTAGACTTTGTTATTCTATTTAAGAGATAACACACTATAAGGATGATTTCACCCCACCAATAAGACGTGGCTTCTGAACTTAGTAAAATAGCAACTATTAGCTCAGTTAAAGTTATATTTTTCCTTTCGATTTTTTCGTTCATTTTAAGAGAGTAAGGTACAATCTTTTCGTGTATTATTCCATGTGAGTTAAAGAAATTGTTGAAGTTGTCTGAGTTGTACTTAGTTCCTCTATCACTACAAAATCTTTTAATCTTTCTGTTAAACTGATTTTCTATTTCAGTTACAAACAAATTGAAAGCATCAAACATATCACTTTTGTTTTTCAGCAGATATACAAAGATGATATCAAAGCAATCAGCAATAAAAGTAATAAACCATCTTTATTGTTCCTAGTCAAGATGCCATCAAATTCATATAGGTTAGAATGAATTAAATCTAGAGGCTCATATTCCCTAAGTACATATTTATGTGGAGTCTTAGTTGTTTTACCCTGACTACAATACTCGCATTTATCAAATCACTCATGGATAACTTAGGTATCATTTTCAGCCTAATCAACAAAGTTATTAATTAATCTCTTATTAACGTGACAACGTCTATCATTTTCAAGGAACAAAACATATAAATAGAAAATTTCATTTTATTTATGTCTATGTTTAATTTGAACATTCCCTCAATTGCATAACCTTTCCCTACGAATACATTATTCTTAGTAAGGGTACATAAATCTGTCCTGATTGTTTGAGTAAATCCGACCTTGTTAAGGAGATAGCTTGAGACCAAGTTCTTTTTTATCTCTGGAGTGTGCAGGACATCTTTCAAGGTGAGAGTCTTGTCGAATGTAAACTTTAGCTCCACTTCGCTGGTTTAAGTAACTTTTTTTGGGTGATGATCCCCCATCATAATGTTTTTATCTTTAGTTTTCGTACAAGTATTAAAGAGACTACGGTCGTGACAGACATGACATGTAGCACCAATGTTTATCCACCACTCCTCAGAACCACCGATCACATTCACTTTTGTGTTCATGGAAACTAACGGTTCTTCTGTCAGGTTCACTTGACCAGTAGGATGACGTCTGTTCCTACAGTTCTTAGCCATGTGTCCAAGTTTATTACAGTTAAAGAAAATGAACTGTAACGTTTCTCCTCTGGGGGGGGTTCTGCTTCTTCTGATTGTTTTGGTTGCTGGAACCACAGTTCTGACCTTTCCTCTTAGTTCCTTTGGACTTTTGGTCAGGCTTTATCACGACAGAGGCGGATATCCCAGGAACGATGTTCACCTCCTCCCTCTGGTCTTATGCCTCAAGATGTTCTTTAAAATCCTTCCACGGGGGAGGGGGGGGGGGGCGGGGGCGGGGGGTGGGTGAGAGGAGGGGCTAAAGGGAGAAAGGGGGCAGTTTTTGTTCAATAATGATGGCAACTTGGAATTGTTCGCTTAGGGGCATACCTTCAGTTATTATTTCATGGGCTATCTTCTTCAGTTCATGGGATTGGGCCTCCAAAAATTTGTCATCCATCATCTAGAACTTTAGATAACGGCCTCTTTGGTATCGTACTTCTTCTATAGGGCATCCCAAACTTCCTTTGCGATCTTCATTGTGCTCTAGTAATCATACAGATCAATAAGAAAACCATTTAATATGAAACTTTTACACATAAAATCTTTTTCTTTCCAATCAACAACTTTTTATATTTGTTGTTCAGTCGGATCTTCTTTCGGGACAGTTGGCTTTTCCATGGTACAAACGTTGACAACCTTCTTAACTATAAGGAAAAAATACATCTTCTGCTTCCACCATTTAAAGTTTGCTCCTTCAAACGAGAATAGACGGTTGAGGTTGGAGGTTATGATGTTGTTTTTATTTGAAAAGGCCATGATAGAATTGGCAGATGAAAACATTTTAAAACTGTTGGAACCGACTACCTTTTGACGAAAAAATTTGACAGCGGCGAACATCATGAACGACCATTGTCAAAAGATGGAACCAGCAAAACAGAAACTCGTTATAGGCTGAGTTGCGGGTCTCGCTTTCTTTAAGATGTTTCGCGACTTTACCCAAGTGTGCAAGCAGTTTTATAGGACTGCTATATCGTCTCCAAGATAAAACAACCCTGAATATAAAACTGTCTCGATCGGAGATGCACTGTACCCGACTGAAAAACATACTAAAAAAATTGAATTTTCACCAACAGTTTTAATCAACATCTAATGTTCATAAGGAAAAATAATGGGATTTTTAAGTCTAAAGTATTCTAAGTTGAATATATTGAAGTGGAGCCTCCACATATTAAAGAAGCATTGAAATGCCCTCATTGGGTGCAATCCATGACAGAGGAATACAAAGGGCTGTTAACAAATGAAACATGGACTTTAGAGCCACAACCAACTGAGAAAAAGGTAATTGGATGCAAATGGGTGTTTAAGATCAAGAGGAATTAAACTAGATTGGTTGCTCAAGGATACAATCAAGTAGCTGATCTTGATTACACTGATACCTTTAGTCCAGTTGTAAAACCTATAACAATTAGAGTTTTGTTTACTCTTGCATTACACTATGATGGCAGCTGAGATAAGTGGATATAAATAATACCTTTCTTCATGGCATACTAGAAGATGAGATTTATATGGCTCAACCACTAGGTATGAAATATAAACCAGCTTCTACAATGGTATGAAAACTAAGAAAGCATTATATGGATTAAAACAGGCTCCTCGTGCCTGCTTTATAGGCTGAATTCTTTTCTTCATTTAATGGGTTTTACAAATTGCAAAGCTGATACCACTCTTCTAATATATCACAAAAATGGAGTGTTTTGTTATGTTCTTATATACATAGATGATATTGTCATCACAGGAAACTCGTCGCATATGGTTGATAAACTGAAATATGAGTTGAATAATAATTTCTCACTCAAAGATCTAGGATTATTGAACTATTTTCTAGGAGTTGAGGTATCATATCCTGATCCTGGAGTTCTTTTTTTGTCACAAAAGAAATACATTTCAAATCTTTTGTACAAAGAAAAAATGCAAGATGCCAAATCCATATCTACTCCAATGGTCCATGGTTATGTTTTATCAACATTTCATGGTGAAAGATTTCATGATGTAAAGCTATACAAAAGCATAGTTGGATCTTTACAGTATGTGACACTAACAAGACCAGAGATTTCCTATAGTATAAATAAAGTATATCAGTTCATGCACTCTCCAAATCAATTTCATTGGCAAGTAGTGAAACGTATTCTCAGATACCTGAGAGGTACTATTAATCATGGGTTACTATTTAAGAAGCCAAAAGACTTGATTATTCATGGCTTTGCAGATGCTGATTGAGATTCAGACCCAAATGATAGGAAGTCAACATCCGGAATATATGTTTGTTTTGGAGAAAATTTAATTCAGGTCTCAAAGAAACAAACTGTTATTTCCAGATATAGTACAAAAGCAGAATATAGAAGCTTAGCTCTTGCCTCTTCAGAGTTGATATGGTTACATTCATGTTCGTTCTTCGTGATATGCGCTAGAAGTGTAATGTAAGTAAAGATGTAAAGCAAGATTGAGGTGAATGAAGATGAAGGATGAACCACTTTTCTAGGTGAAAAGATTGGTTGATGCGTTGGTGTGCAACATTACACTTTCTATGATATGTACAAGCTTTTCCTGAGTCAGATCCACATATAAATCTAATTTAGGTTCCTGGTAAGTTTAGAGTCAAACATAGGGATTTATGTTAACTAACGTAGACCTTGCGTTGCTGCAGTTGCAGATGTAAGAATTAACATGCAGTGGAAGTATCAAGGATCCATAAGCATTCTAATTCACTAATTTTGGCAAAAACTAAAGCATGCTCTTTATAAAAAATGGGTTTTCAGAACATACCTTTGATGAACCCTTCAAGAAAATGTCTGTTCAACTACTGTCTTCATTTGACATTAACGTAAACTACCTCAAAGCCTTCCCTACTATGCTCTTGGAGCTTTAGGCAGAGTTGTGGGATTCAAGAATAGCTTGAAGATGTGAAGAAACAGGAAAAGCACACAGTAGCAAGTTGAAGAAGACAGTCTTTTCTTTACCGAAATTTCTCTCAAAATTCTGTATTCTTCTTCCCTCTCCAACAACTCCAATCTTCTTTATATATTAATGAACATGCAAAGAGATGGAGTGCATGGCTTGCAGCTCATGCTTGGAGAATCAAAGTAGAGAAGAAAATGCTTTGTGTGTGAGCATAAAGATGATTTTCTTAAATTAATTTCATAAATTAATTTAAAAAAATTAATTAATTTAATATCAAATATTAAATTAATTTTTTCACTATAATCATCTTGATATATTTAAATCATATTTAAATATTTATTCTCTTGTTCCATTTAATTTGAACATTTCAAATTAATTTCTCAAGCTACCCTAAAGCTTACCCATTTACGAGCTAGTAGGGGGATCTCGTGGACCTACAGATCATGGGCTCCAATGATTCGAGATTAATTGGCTAAACTCATTAGACTGATCTAACCCCTATTAGTTAACTAATGGGGGATTCCACTAAATCCCATAACCTGAACTCCCTTCACTGTAGATGTATTATGTCCACTCGATATAACCATGATTAGCAATAACGGCTGGGTCGAATCTCTGTTTTATCCCCGAAATTACCTCTTGTTCCTTAAGTTCCACTGATCCCCTAATGAACAATTGATTTGTGATCCAATCAACAAATCGAATCCCTCTCAGGCCAATGAGAGGGTGAGGCCTCTTGTTCAAGACTTAGAATCAGCACTTGAAGAGAACAACCTCTCTACTAACCCTAATCAGTTAGGAGTGAATTTCCTCTTGCGCCCTATGTTCCCAGCTATTCATCTGGTCTTATCCCCAAAATGGTAAGCTTATTGAGCAGAGGCAATTGGTTTACTCTCACCATTTGTAGATCAAAGGATAATCCCGAACAAACAGGAGTTCATAGTTAGCTCAGGATTAAGGTTAAGTTACCTAGGTCATCGCTTCGAAATAGTGAGTCTTAAATAGTAAACAACGTTATAAAATAAGAGTGACAGGTTTCGTAGTCTGATCTTGATTTGTACAGGACACCCCCACTCCTCATGTCTCAACATGCACGAATTAGAATCATTTCGTATGTAGTACTTTACAACTCTTTATAACAACTACAGATTAAGCCGCATCCAATAGTGTTACCAGAATAAGGTACCCAACCTTATTCATATACTATAGATCATTTTGACTATTTACTTGAACCCGATCCACTTGTATGTCTCCACATAAAGTTCAAGTACTCATATAATAGTCAAGGAACTTAGGTTTATTGGATTTCTAAAAAACAATATATTCAACAACAACTTTATTGAATTCTCAAAATAAGTTCTAATGTTTACAAACCACGAGTTTTAGGACATAAAACCCAATAGCAGAAGGATTCTAAAAAATGCGGGAGAAGTTTATCTATATTAATCTTACTGCATGCATACACGAAGACACAAGAGTTCACGTGAAATGTAGGGCTTAATGAATGAATGGTGCTAAGTGCTAGGGGCATATGTTGTTCCAAGTAAGATGAACAAGTGTGCAGGAGTATGGGTAAAGATGAAGATGAAATATGCTTGTTTACAAGCCAAATGTATGTAGATGCGTTAGGTTTTTGTTTCTCCGATCTTATTATTCAATATTTGTCAATGCAAATGCCACATATGTTCCTATTTCTAGGGTGCATCTGTTTGTTACAGAAAGCCATGAAACACAAGTATTTTTATTTGTAAATCTACTATTCGTTCTGACTCAATGCGTTTCTAGCTATCCTATTCTCTCAAATAGTTTTAGCTAAGTTAAAACTTCAACCAGATGATAAGAATGATTAAAGCTTTGGGCATTAAGCATGCAACAAGTCATAAATGCGTCTATCACACAATAGCATGTACACAGAGGCAAAAGTGATGGATCAAATGCACGATTGAATAAATAATGAAAAATTCTTTACAATGATAACACTTAATCGCATGAGATGGAAAATGGAAATGAAGTGAAAAAAGGAAAGAGTCAAGTCGCAAAGTTCAATCTCTTGTCCTCTTTGGCTTGATCCAAATGTGTGTACAACCAACTTGGTGAAGAAATGAAGAATTCTTTTTTGAGCTTAGTCTTCTACAATTCTCCTTGATCAACGATGACAATGGTTCTTTCCCTTCTATGTTCTTCTTGCAGCAATAGAGTAACTAAGATCTAAGTTCTAAAGTTTCTATCTAAATAATGATATATGATCTCTCTTCCTTTATTGCAAGTCCTCTTATTTATAGACGTTTTTCTCAGCAACTTGTGATATGACAACATTAATATCCATGTCCTGGTCAGCCGCCTGCCAGTTCAGCTGCTTTTCAGATGCTGACAGATACCCATACTTATAAGTGGTGATTTGACAGGAACAACACAAACCAATGCATCTTCTTTGTGTTGGAAACCTTCGGATTCATGTCTTTGCGTTAGATTAGCCTGCGACACTTAGTGATTTTTCTTGAAATCCTGCGATAAGATGCATTAGTGAAGCAGTTATATGAAAATGAGTGTTTGTAAAAGCTAGTAGTGTTTGAGGAATTCCATGCACTTTCATTTAAGACAAATGTGTTTTTATCATTAAGAATCTTAATTGTTCCAACTTTTTGAGAGACAATAACTTGTATTTCTATAAGTTATCAATTCATTATTCATAGATCTCCCTGTTCGATTATGGCAGCCTCCAACTCTATGGTGTGACAATCTTAGCGTGGTACACTTAAGTGCAAATTCAGTTCTTCATTCTTGTACAAAACTTGTTGAAATTGACATTTATTTTATCTGAGATCTTGTTCAACAAAAAGAAATCAAAATACATCTTCCATCTAGTGCTCAAATCGCAGATGTGTTCACAAAATTGTTATCACCTACATCATTCTTCCATTAAGAAACAAGCTCAATGTGTGTTCTTCACAACACATGGGCTTGAGAGGTATTAAGTAATATGTTAGAATGTTTTTCATTATGTATTTTTGTTTTCAACTGATTAATTAGTTGTGAAGTCTATTAATCAGTTGCTGATATTATTTATTTCTTTTCACAATGTGCATCTATATAAGGCCATTGTGTTGATTACTTCATCAAGGTTTGAATTCATTTTTGATCATCTCTGTTGTTCAGAAACTCTTCACTCATCAAGAAACCAACAAGTTTAACAATGTGGAACCAAGAAGCTCTCAAACTCATAAATCAGCTGGTTGTAGGCAACATACCAGTCGATGTTCTTGTGTATTTGGAATCAATGAGTTTCCTCCATAGGCTCCGGCTCCATTAAATACCTCCAAATCCATTTGCATAAGAGGGCATCGTTTAATATTTTCACTTTGTCAATTCCAAGGCCTCCCTTATCTTAGGTAAGAGTAATGATATTCCATCAAACAAGGTGAGATCCACCTTCTTTGAGGGGGCTGTCCCATAATAAGTCATGCATTAATTTTTCAATATTCTTACACACAGAGATAGGGGCCTTAAAGGTTGAGATATAATAGATTGGGAGATTGCTAAGCACCACCTGCAATAATGTGAGCCTACCTCCTTTATAGAAGGAAGAGAACTTCCATGAGTCGAATTTCTGCTAATTCTTTAAGTGATTGGGTTCCAGAATCCATTTGATTTTATGACTCCACCAGGGGGCATGCCAAATATTCAATGGCGGTGACAGTCCCAAATAGCTTTAGCATTGAGCATGAAGATGGGGTCGACATTGATATCTGATGTGGTATATTTATGAAGATTGATCTTCAAAGGTCTTGATGAAAAGATTAAGATTTTCTAAAAAAATTCAGGTCAGCAACCCAGAATAGAAGAATATCATCTACAAATAATAAGTGTGCGATGTGCAGGTCATTATTTGAAATTTGAAAGCCTTTAATGAGATTTTTATGTTAAGCTTCTTCAAATAAGCATGATAGATATTCTATGGCTATAACAAAATGTATATAACAACGAATTTTGATCCAGAAATCAATCTCTCTCAAACTTACTAATTTCAACGAACACTAAGCCCTAAATTCGTCTTTCTCTAAACGCCATTATAACTAGAGTTTTCTTTTTTGTTTTGAAAAAATAACAAAACGTTTTCAAGTTCATAAAAATAGCCAAATAAATTTTCAAAATAAAAAAAATACTAATTAACAAATGTCCAAATACGCATGCACACTAAAATTGATAAAAAAATTCACACCCTAAAACAAATTCAAAAAAGAGTTAAGCAAACGTAAGTATACTGTATTTAGAAAAAAAAAATAAAAAATAGATTGATTCAGACATATCTTGAAGGCAACTAATTGGTGGAGGATTGCATTGAAATTGAAAACAAGATTAGCATCACGATGTGAGGTTGAAGTATTGAGTGTAATAAGAAGGGGGAAAAGAAAAGCGTAGATGGAGTTATGAAGAATATTTCTTTTTCTTTTTTGTCCCAAAATTTTTAAGAAGTGCCTAATTGTGCCCTTTGGTGCGACACACGACTATTTGAACGAACGTTTTGTTTTTGTCGTTTGTTGATATGATGTTGCCTTTAAATCCAACAAGTACAATCGACGTTGATGAGACTCATTTGTTCAGCTCAAGATGATTAGATATCAAATTAATGCATCCATGTATATAGTAAAGTTGTCTAACATATACATGATTCCATAAAAAAACATACAAACTCAGAAAGTATTTGTATAAGAATCTAAAAATGCAAACCAATTGTTATGATTGGCTCATTGATGCATTATCCTCAACCTCCTTTCTTTTGATATTTGGCTTGGTTCACCTAATTGTTTGTTATTTGAATATTATAGTGCATGCATTTTGTTATAGAGTATCAAAGTTTGGTGGTAATATTGTATAGAGATACATTCGAGTTTTTTGAGTTTGATAAGAATGTTAAAAGAATAATATTTAATAACTTTTCCATAGGTACATTCTTAAAACTTCTCTCTAAATTTTATGTTCTATTCATTCTTTTATGTAAAAAAATAGAGCAAAGAACATAAAGACAACAAAAATCGGGGAGAAGTGCATAATCCACCCATGGTGGTGGCCTTCAAGCCATATCGTTGAATACCGAAATCTTTGAGTATGATTAGCTAAGTCATGGACAACAGAATTACAATAGGCCCAAAGAAAATAATGGATAGAACCACGACGATGGAGATCATGAATGACATCAACAAAATCCTGAATCTCATTTGCATAGTGTTGGGTCTGCTTCTGTGAATTAATGAAATTTAGCCCAAATGATGAAAGTATATGTGAGGCCTTTTTGTTGATCCAAAACGTGAGCCCAGTTCTTTTTCCCCAAAAACTTTGGTTGGTAGAAAACTTGGCTATTATGTGCCCACAATTTTTCAGCTCATGCCTTACACGTGGTTTGTACCACTGCTCTTTGTCTGATGGAAAAATGAAAGAATTACTTTCTTTCTGATGGGTGATTAATGCAAATTTAATTTTTCTTTCTCTCTCTTGCTCTTTGATTCTCTTGTTCTCTGCCTTCTGAGTTCTTTCACTTTCTTCTAACATTAATACCTTCTTGTTTGATTTGTGTGACTGCTTTGAGTATACGATGGAAGAGTCATGCAATCGTGTAGACAATGGCAGAAGGAAAAGGTGAACAAACATGCAATCGTGTAGACAATGGAAGAAGAAAATGGTAAACGATCAGTCGTTCTTGTAGAAGATGTGAAGAAATGGTAAACGATCATTCAATCTTGTAGACGATGAGAAGAAGGGGAAAGAATGCACAACGATATATGTGGTTTGACTATTAAAGCCTACCTCCATGGGAAGGAGAGAGTTTTTATTGAAAGCTAAGTCACAGATTCTTTTTCTTTTACGAATTTTTCAAGTTCTTCTTGAAGCTATGTATGTTGTTGTATCTAAAATTTGTAAATGGTGAGTATTTATACTAATTTCTGATACAAGTAGTTACAATTACTAACTATAAAAGTTAAAGAAATGTGAAATAGTTCTTGAATGTTGAATGTATGAGCTTATAATCTTCAAATCTCCACCTTAAGCTCAACATGCAAGCTCTTCTCCTTCTGGATTTAACATGTCTTCACCCTTTTTCAGGAAGCAGAAACCCGATCTGACCAAGACAGTTAGCAAGCTTGAGTTTACTCACAGGTTTGGTAATCATGTCGGCTGTGTTATCGGTGGTATGAACTTTTAGCATCTCGACTTTTCCTTTCTCTATTCTATCTCTTACAAAGTGATACTTGATATCTATGTATTTAGTCCTTGAATGATACTGAGGTTTTTGGAAAGGTGAACGACACTTTAGTTATCACAGTAGATTTTAACTACTGTTTGATTAATACCAAAGTCCTTCATCAATCCTTTTAACCATAGTGCTTCCTTTATTGCTTCTGATAAAGTCATGTACTCTGCTTCTATGGTTGACAATGCTGTGATTGACTGTAAATTTGCTTTCCAACACAACAAAATTAGGACCAAATAAGAATAGATAACCTGCTAGAGATTTTCTTTTGTCTTGGTCACCTGCAAAATCTGAATCAACATATCCATATAGCTCTAAATTTGATTCATTAGTACTTTGATATGTTAATTTCGACTGTTTAGACCAAATTAGATATCTTAAAATCCATTTTGTTGCTTCCTAATGTCTTTTTCCAGGGTTAGACATGTATCTACTGACTAGACTAGTGTTGTATGATAAGTCTGGTCTAGTAGATATCATTAAGTACATTAGACTCCCTACTGCTTGATTATAAGGAATTGATTGCATTTGAGTCAAATGTTCTATGTCTGTTTCTTTTGGTGAGTTTTCAGAGGAAAGTTTAAAGTGTGTAGTAATAGGTATGGTGACTGGTTTTGCATTTGTCATATTAAATCTGTTGATTACTTTTTCAAAGTAGCTTAGTTGACTAATGGTTGGGGTTGAGGAAGTTCTGTCCCTTTGAATTTTTATCCCAAGGATCTTTCTAGACTGACCCAAGTCCTTCATGTCAAATTCTCTCTTTAAGAGATTTTTTATATGAGTTAAATCCTCCTTAGATTTTCCTGCTAGTAACATATCATCAACATAGAGTAATGAATAGACTTTGTCCTTATAGGTAGTAGAATTAATATAAGAACAAATATCATAGGAACTTCTTTGAAATCCAACTCTCTATGTAGTCATTAAACCTTCTGTACCATTATCTAGGGGATTGTTTTAGACCATATATCTTCCTTTAGTTTATATATCCATTTAGATGCTATAGGTTTACAACCTTTAGGAAGAGGAGCTAGGGTCTAGGTATTATTGACAGTGAGTGACTCCATCTCTTCACACATAGCTTGAATCCAAGACCTAGCATTAGGGCAGTTCATTGCGTCTTCAAAAGTGGCTGATTCTTGGTCATTAGGAGCTATTGTGGCATTTAAAAATAGGTTCATATAGTTAGTTTTAGTATACCTAGCTGGAGGAACTATCATTCTTCTTTGTCTATCCCTAGCCAAGGAATACTAACTTAAATCAGGCACAACTTCAGTATTCCCAGTATTCTCATTTGAGGCATTCTCTTCTTCTTCTTATAATTCTATAGGAGGGTTTTGGTCAGTGGAAGAAACTTTAGGTGACTCCACCTCAATCCTAGTAGTATTAAGGCTATTAGGAACTTCATAGGATGTCTTTTCTTTTTGCATAAACATTTTTTTTCTCTGAAAGTGACATCTCTACTTATAGCAAACCTCTTCTCCATAGGATTCCACATTTTAAATCCTTTTACTCCCTAAAAAAACCCTACAAACATACACTTTACTGCCCTAGATTTTAATTTCCCCTGATTTTGATGAATATAACCAACACATCCAAATACCCTTAGGTTTTCTAGGTTTGGTGGATGTGTGGTCCATTTTTCCTCAGGAGTCAAAAAATTTAGGGAGGAATGTGGACACCTATTTAAGGTGTACACAGTGTAGCTTGCAGCCTCAACCTCGTATTTTTCATTTAGAATTGCATCTGATAGGAGACATCTAACTCTTTCCATGACTATTCTATTTAGTCTTTCAGCTACTCCATTTTGTTGAGGAGTGAATCTAACTGTCGTATGCCTAGTAATTCATGTTTCTTTACAGAATTTGTTAAACTCTTCACTACAAAATTTCAGTCCATTGTCAGTTCTTAGGTATTTAATTTCTTTAGAAGTTTGTTTCTCTATCATTAGTTTCTATTCCTTAAACCTATCAAACACTTGGTCTTTAGTTTTAAGGAAATAAACCCAACTTTTCCTACAGAAATCATCAATAAAAGAAAGTAAATACTTTGAGCCACTTAGGCTAGGTGTAGGAGCTGGACCCCATAGGTCAGAGTGTATATAGTCTAGGATAGCTTTTGTGGTATGTTGTGTTTTAGTGAAACTTTGCCTTGTGGCTTTCCCTAAAACACAGTGTTCACAAAAGATTAGATTTTTTTAGAGACCTTTAGGGAGAATTCCTTGATTAGATAGGACTTTTAGACCATTAGCACTTATGTGAGATAACCTTTTGTACCATACATCAACCTCTGTGATCTCATTTATGGTGGCAACATAAGCTTCTGTCATCATTTCAACTCCTTTGACCACAAATAAGTCATTTATCTTTTCCCCAACTAATATTCCTTTAGAGTCCTTTAGCACCTCAAGGGTTCCTCCTTTACCCCTGTATTCACACCCAATAGCATCTAACATACCTAAGGAGATTAGATCTCTCTTAAGTAGTGGAACATATCTCACATTCCTAAGACGTTTGATGGTTCCATCCTTAAGTTTCATGGAAACAGAGCCAATGCCTTCTATTTTACAGCCTTGGTTGTTTCCTATATAAACCATTTCTCCTTCTATTTCCTTAAAGGTGTTAAACCAAGGTTTCACTGAGGTCATATGGTAGATGCATCTGGAATCTAGAACCCAATCATGTTTTCCTAGAGGGTTTACATGATTGAATTTGTCTAAAGTTGAGGCTAAAGCATCCGAGTAGATGAAGGAACCTTTTACAACAGATGCTTCAGGCTTGTTTGCCTTTTGAATCCTTCTCTTTCTCTTGGTTCTTTCTCTTTAAGATAAAACAATCTTTAATTAGATGTCCCTTTGTCTTACAGTACTTACATTTTATTTTCTGTTTTGATTTATTTGCTTTTGAGTTATAAGGTTTTCTGTCTTTTGAATGGTTTTGCTTGAAGTTTCCTTTTACAAACAGACCTTCACTACTAGGTTTATCCTTTTTATCAATTTGTAGCTCAAGCTCTCCAGCTCTTAGGGCTGAGATTATAGTGTCTGTGCTTATACTATCCCTTCCATATTTTAGAGCATTCTTAATTTCTTTATATGGTTCAGGCAAGGAGTTTAGAAGCACATAGGCCTCATTTTCATCACCAAGTTTTTCTCCTAGAGTTTTAAATTCAACAACTATCTTCTTGAACTCATCTAAGTTATCAGTTAGTGTTTTAGATGAATCTATTTTAAATGTGAAGAATTTCTCCCTAAGATACATTTTGCTAGGGAAGTCTTTAGTAGCATACAACTCTTCTAGCTTTGTCCATATTCTATATGCAATTTCTTGATCTAAAAATTTTCTAAGAACACTGTCACTAAGATTAAGAACAATGTACCATAGGGTGCCAACTCCCACTCTTCCTTTTCTTGAGCTGTCATAGAGGTAGGGAGTATTGATAGATCAAGGAGGGCTCTGTAGGCTTTCTACTGGCCGAGTATCGCCTTGATCTTGGCCTTCCACAGTCCAAAGTCTTCTTTTCCATCGAATTTCTCCACCTCGAATCTTGTTACTGACATTTTGGATGAAAAACTTGTGTTGATTCTCCAAGAATTGAGATCTTGAATGTCTTTTGCTCTGATACCACTTTGTTGAGTCTGCTTCTGTGAATTAATGAAATTTAGCCCAAATGATGAAAGTATATGTGAGGCCTTTTTGCTGATCCAAAACGTGAGCCCAGTTCTTTTGCCCCAAAAACTTTGGTTGGTAGAAAACTTGGCTATTATGTGCCCACGATTTTCCAGTTGATGTCTTACACGTGGTTTGTACCACTACTCTTTGTCTGATGGAAAAATGAAAGAATTACTTTCTTTCTGATGGGTGATTAATGCAGAACTAATTTTTCTCTCTCTCTCTTGCTCTCTGATTCTCTTATTCTCTGCCTTCTGAGTTCTTTCACTTTCTTCTAACCCTAATGCCTTCTTGTTTGATTTGTGTGATTGCTTTGAGTATACGATGGAAGAGTCATGCAATCGTGTAGACGATGGCAGAAGGAAAAGGTAAACGAACATGCAATCGTGTAGACGATGGAATAAGGAAATGGTAAACAATCAGTCGTTCTTGTAGACGATGTGAAGAAAATGGTAAATGATCATTCAATCTTGTAAACTATGAGAGAAGGGAAACGAATGCACAACGATATATGTGGTTCGGCTATTAAAGCCTACGTCTACGGGAAGGAGAGAGTTGTTATTGAAAGCTAAGTCACAGATTCTTTTTCTTTTACAAATTTTTCAAGTTCTTCTTGAAGTTATGTAAATGATGAGTATTTATACTAATTTCTGATACAAGTAGTTATAATAACTAACTGTAAAAGCTAAAGAAATGTGAAATAGTTCTTGAATGTTGAATGTATGAGCTTATGATCTTCACATAGGGACAATTCCCAACCAAGAGATTTCAAAGAATTTTGGAATCAGATTCGACTCAAAGCAGGACAATTCTAGCACAATAGCCGGCCTAAAGATACCATTATACATGGCAATGACATCCGTGAGCTCCACAAATCCCATCATAGCAAAGTAACTCTCCAAAGCAAAACAAACATCACCATTAATGTCATGAACAATTCCTCCGATACCCACTTTACCATCTAAAAATTTTGCATCAGAGTTAAGCTTAAAAGCACCCTGAGGAGGGGCAAACCAACGGGGGATTCCTCCACAACAAGAAGATAACGAGCCATCTGGGCAAAATTTTCTGTAGATTGCCTGTCAAAAAATTTCACCAAGTTCCACGTCCACAGAATAGGATCAAAATTAGGGCTGCTGTGGCCATAAAAAAACTAGAAGGTTGCATCTTAATGAGTGTGAACATTCCATTTAATTAAACTCCATATTTATGTTTATATTTAAATAGCATATGGAAATTTGATTAATTAATTTATTTTTTAAGAAAAATTTTGATTCATTTATTATGTGTTCTTAGTTATTGCATCTCATCTTAGTTTTTTTTTAGTACATTGTGGGGCTCATGTATTGGATTACAAGGGTTCTTAGAATACATTTTTTTTTAATAAATTGATAGTAACAATTTGATTCTTTTAGAAATTAAGGAGGTAAACAAAATATTTACTAAGAAAAAGAAAAAAAAGTTAGGGACATAAGAGAGTGCGTTTTAGAAAGAATGAGAAAATTTTAGTTAGAGAATGAGAAAATTTTAGTGAGAGAAAAAATAAAGTTTAAGAAAGCAAAAAATATAGTTACTGTTTGATAGTGATTTCGTTTTTGGATTTTAGTTTTTGAAAATTAAGCTAATTTTCTTTCAATATCTTAATTATAATAAATTTTTAGTTAATTCTAAAAACAAAAACAAGTTTTTTTGAAACTATTTCTTTTTCAAAATTATGTTTGATTTTTTTTACAAAATTAGTTAAATAATAAATAATAAAATAAGAAATTTAGGGATGAAAGAGTATTTATCAGCTTAATTTTTTTAAAAAAAATAATTTCTTATTCCTTTTGTAACCCTATTTAAATAGGAGAGATTTTAACCTCCTCACCTTCAAACTCCATTGATCCTGTAATGCTTGAGCTTCTTCTTTTGATTCATGGCCTCCTCTCAGCTTCATGGCTGGTTTTCAAACCCAAGATTTGGAGAATACTCAATCATTTACTCAAGCACCTCAACACCAACCAGCCAATTATTAGGATTGGTTATTAAAATTGAAAATTAAATAAAAATATCAAACAGAAATAGATCGAGAGATACTACTTTTCTTAGTTTCTCAAATTTGACATCTTTTTTAGAAATGAAATGAGAAATGGAAATGTTATCAAATAGATCTTTTTTTTTTTTAGGACTTTAAAAGTATGAAATTTATCAGTAATAAACATCTATCACTAGTAGCTTGTGATATCATTAATGAACTAAGCCTATTATAATCTATCAGTAATAAACTTCTATAAATGACAAACTACTTAAACTAGTGATAGAAGTCTATAACTTATAGACTTTTATCAACTAATATATAATAATTTATTAATAAATATTTGTTTAGTAACATTTTCTCTTCAGTAAATGAAGATTGGTATAGTAAGAGTTAGTTTGGATGATAGTAATTAGAATCTAATTAGATACTCAATATCGAACTAAAAGTCTAAAACTTATCGTATTCATTAGTAACTATGATTGTTAGACTTCTATTATTATGACATAATAATATAAATCTATTGGTGATAGCATATACATTTATATATTAGTCGCTTAATGGATTCTATTATTGATTGAATAATTCACTGACCATCATTCATGTCTTTAGATGTTATAAAAAGAATTCTTTGAAGCCCTATTCAAAATGTTAAAATTTGAATATTGTAATTTTAACATTTAAAATCAATTATATTTGTCACATTTGTGATATAACTTAGGTAGATATAGTGATATCCACGTGTCACTGATAATAACAATATCAGTGGTATAGCAGATAGCGCTTAAAATGTGCTATCTTATTCCGCTTAACTCGAGATTGTTCCTATATTTTATGTATTTATTCAATGATTTTATAGGTTTTGAGTATCTAAGAGGTAGAGTAGAGTGTTAGTGATGAAATGCAATAAAAACAAGCCAAAATAGAGCTTAAATGCATCAACTGAGAAAGAAGGAGTCAAAATGACCAAATTCCCTCTGATGACATGGCACTGCAGCGCTGCACGGTGCCATGCTCGATGCTAAAAGGAAGAAAGGCCCATTTTCGTGAAAAGTAAAGAGCACCACGCACACTGAAGTTCGTCTGCATGCAAGTTCCGTCAGTGCTGCGACACTCTATCCTAGCACCGCAACGCCGTGCTGATTGTTATAAAAATAACATTTAACCGCCCAAGGTAAACAATTTCAATTTCATCAGATTTTCTTTGGGTTTCTTTTTGCTTTCCTTTGTATTTTGCATTCTAAATGTATCAAAACTCTTCCTCCTCGATCTCCATGTCAATTATGAGCCAAGGAGGTAAGTTTAGCTTAAGTGTAGAGTAATTTTTCCTGATATTGTAGGTTGTGAGATTTTGATCATTTTATTATAATTCCATGATTTATTTTATTTTATTTTATTTTTTTGTGTTCGAATTTTTGTGATTATATTTTTGCTTAAGGTTGTATGATTATTAGCTAGGTATTGAATTGCAATACGTGACATATAATTGTGACTTGATCTAAAGTAGTATAGGGCTAGATTAGCTTGTGAACTATTCCCTTCAATAGTGAACCTATTTGATATTGATTAGGCTTTTCCTTTTGATATTCACCTTAGCATAATCCCAATTCTCAATGCGATTAGTTAAATTAATTAGGATGCTTTTCATCTAATTAAATTGATTAATTAGATAATTTGAATTCTCACCTAGCTTTTCTAGGTGACTTGGCTAAGCTTAGATGATATAGGAATGAATTCGATGAATCCATGATCAAGTTGTAATTCAGGGAATAACTCGAAGCCTAGGCTAGACCGTTTAATCATTTGAACTCAATCTTTATTTATTCTCCTTGCAATTTATTTTTCGTGTAATTGAACAAACCAATCTCAAAATCCCCCCGGTTACCTCGGGGTTGCAAGCAGTTTAATTAAGAAACTCAAAGGTACCCTGAGTTCAATCCGTGCTATTGCTACTACAAAATTAGGTTGGAACTATTAAATTATTTTGTCCACAATTAAGTGATGAATTTTGTCGATCAATAGCTTAGGTAGATATCAGTGATATCGATGATTCAGTGATATTGGTGATATGACTTGGTAGATATAAGTGATATCTGTGTATCAGTGATATCAACTATCGATGATATTAACAATACAACTTAGATAGATATCCGTGATAAAACTTAGGTAAATATCAGTGATATTCCGTGTGTATTAGTGATAGAAGTGTTAGGGTTGATACCCTAAATCTCGTAGTTTTGTAGTTTGTATAATATTTATACACAAATTAAGAATTTAATAAAATAAAGTGTTATTTTATTTGACATTTAGTTTGTATTAACTCAAATTCAATAAACTAAAATCCTTGGTTGTTTAATATAACTTAAACATGTATGTGGTGACATACAAGTGGATCATGTTTAAGTAATAACTTGAATGATTTGTAGTAGATGGATAAGGTTGAGTACCTTTTCTTATGCTGGTGACACTATGGATACGACTCACTTTGTAATTTTTACAATTGTTGTAAAGTGTTACAAATGATCTGATTTTGATCATTCATGTGGACATATGTGAGTGCAAGTATCCTACACAAAGAGTTTATATAAGACTGGACCACAATAGGATTAGTTTTTATTACACCGTTACTTGAAGAGACTTACATTTCACTAGGACGACCATAGGTAACTTGACCTTAATCTTGGGTGAGTTGTGAACTGAAGACGATCCTTTGATCTGCATGGATGAGAGTGGCTAGATTTTCTGATTCAATGTGCCTTCCATTTTGAAGATTTATCCGAGTGGGGAGCTGGAAACACATTTATCAAGATGAAATTCACTCATTATGGTTAAGGTAAGTAGATGAATTGCTCTCTTAAAGGCTGATTCTGAGTCTTGAACAATGAGGCACCTCAACCTCTCACTGGCTAGAAAGGGATCTAGTTAATAGTTGGACTATAACTAATTGTTCATTAGAAAGATAAGTGGTACTTTAAGAGTTAGATGTAACTATAAGGGTAAAATGATAATTTTAACCCAACTGTAGTTACGAACAATTTTTAAATAGTGAACTTACTATTAATTGGTTATATTCATGAACACAGAAATATATCTATAAATGCAAATAGTACAACTGTCGATCTTTAGTGGAGGGACCGGGAGTTAATGAATGTTGATTAATTTAATTAAAGAGTTTAATTAATTCATATTGAATCATTGGAGCTTTTAATCTGTAGGTCCATAACGTTCTCTTGTTAGCTCAATAATAATTAAATGAGAATGAATTAATATTGGATTAAATTTGAATTGTTCAAATTAATTAAAGGGGATTAATTGTATGAGAGGCAATTAATATAATGTATAGGAATACATTATAATATTAAGAATGAGAGATTTAAATATTTGAATATGACTCAAATATTAATTATATGTAGGGGTGTTCAAAAAACCCAATAACCCGACCAACCCGGATTACCCAACCCAAACCGCAAGGGTTGGGTTAGATTTTATTTTGGGTTGGGTTGGGTTAAAAATGTTAAAAAATATTAAATTCGGGTTGAGTCTCAGGTTACCCCATTTCAGGGTCGGGTCAACCTGACCCGAATATATATATATAAAATAAATATTATATATATATATATAATATTATATATATATATATATATATATATATATATATATATTTATAATATATATATAAGTTAAAAAAAAAATAATCAGATTAAAAAAAAAAATAGAGATCGGTGACCCAACCCGACCCGGAAATTTGGGTTGGGTTGACCCTCCAAAAAAGAACTAATAGGGTTCATTATTAGCCAACCCGAATTTTTCGGTTGGTCCACAAAAATCTTCCAACCCGGCCCAATCCGGACTATGTACACCTCTAATTATATGAATGAAATTCATACAAAAACTATAGGCTAAAAATGATATGAATGTTATTCATATTAAAACTATAGGTTGTATGAGAGAATGTAAAGTTAGATTATATTATATATGATATAATATAAACTATAGGTTTATTGTATGAGATATAGTAGATTGTTTTAATTTAATTATATTATTTTAATATAATTAAAGGTAAAATAACTCTATGGGAGTTACGTGATGAAGAGAGTTATGAAAATAACTCCCCTCATCTATCTCATATACAGGATCACAGATGGATTTACAAGAGTGGATGAACATACATGAACAAAAACAAAAAAAAGTTGTAAACCCTCTCTGCATTTCTTCTTCCTCTTTATGGAACTCTCTAAAAAAAATTTCTCTTCCACTTCCGTCACAAAATTAACAAGAAGAGCTCACAACTCTTTCTTGATTCTCACCTCGAGGATAGTAAGGAAGACTTTCATGGTGGTGTCTAAGAAATTCTATGTTCTTGCTGTGTTCATGGAAGAAGGTCTTGTGACATTGAGGACGAGTTTGTGATCATTTGAAGAGGAGCACGTGAAGAAGGATTTCTTCAAGTGTAAGTGTTTACTCTTCCCTTTCTTCTCTGTACGTTTTAGATAGCATGCTTAGAATTATGTTTATCGTTCTATGTTTTCTCTGGTTTTGTTTTGTTCTAAAAAGAATTCATTAACACAAAGGCATTGATACGCTTTTGCACTAGGATTCCATCTCTTCAATTTGAATCAGAGCCAAATCATGTCTTTGAATTTCTTTTTGAAAGCTAAAATCGGAGAAGTAGTGGGTATTACACTGTATTGTGAATGTTGTTTTGCAAATTGGATGTTTTCAAAATTTAACACTTTAGATTTACTGCTTCAAATTATTGAAAACTATAAGGGCCGTTGTTTTGGATGATTAAATTCCTGTGTCAAGTCTTTAAGTCCATGTCGATTGTGATGAAAGTGTTGCTGAGAAGATCAGTACAATTTGGAGCAAGAATGGACTAGTTTTGAAGTAGAAATTGAATTCTGTGCTAGAGTGTAATGGGAGAGCGTCACAACGCTGCCCTTTACACTGTAGCACAGAAGGGTCAGTGTTGCAACTCTTCAGCCGAGTGTTGCTACGCTGGAACTTTTTTCAGACCAGCGTCGCAACACTCCAGCCGAGCGTAATAAACTAGAGCAATTTCTAGACTAGCATTGTTATGCTCCTGTCGAGCATTGCAACGCTCCGAGACGGTCATGCGTGTGTGCCTTGCAGTTTGAAGGTCATAGGTTGAAGGTAGACATTGTGCTGCAACCGTTTTTTTTTTACCTGTTTTTTAAATTTTATGTAATTTATTTGTTTTTTACTTAATTAAATTGATATAAATGTTATATTAATTTAATTAATTGTTTAGGAGTGCCAGTTTTTTTGTCCAATTTTACTATTTAATTAATTTCTCATGTGATGTATGATTGATTTTATGTGTTGCATAATGTATGCCATATAATTTCTAAAATCCCAAAATAGGATAAACATTTAATTATCATGCATCATATTTAATATAATTTTTATATTATATAGTTGCATGATATTATAAACATGCCTATGCATCATATTGAACATAATTGTTATATTATATGATTACATGTATCATTAACATGTCCATGCATCATAGTACAGTAAAAAGTTATATTGTATGGTTGAATGATGGATGTGTTTTATTTTCATTAGTTTATATTTAATTAATGTCATTAGATGCATGATTATAGGTTTTAATTATTTCATTAATTTATAAGTGTTATAGGTTTGATGATTGGAATTAAAATCTCTAATCAAGTGTTGCATGCAAATATAGGTTTCAATTAATTTTAAATGGTTTAAAATTAATTCATCTAGACCTATGTTAAAATATTTCTAATATGATTAGAAAAGATTAATCTTTAATTTTTTAATAGGATTAAATTAAAAATAATAAAATATTAAATTTATAAAATAATTATCTATAAGAGACCTTTGTCTAAGGAATATTTGGTTTAAGGCTGGGGTATATAAGCTGACAGAAATGAAAAACCCCTACTTGGGAACTGACCTAGAATGTGAATTAAAAAAGTATTTTATAAACAATGCAATAAATGATTTAATTTATTAAAGTGTTTAATGAACAAAATCATATATTGTTAAATTATCCAATATAAGAGTTATATATTGGGTCAATTTAACAATATACTTAAATATATTGGTAGTTGGATTTACTTAAGTAACGAATCCTAGGTTTTAAACACTTAGTCAGAGGAAAATGATGTATATGATATGTCAATTTCCTTTCACATTCTCCTTAACGTTGGGAATGATGTCCTAAATTTCCTTGTAATCCCGTAGTTTGTAAACTCTGTATAAACATATTGTTGTTAATAAAATAAGTGTTATTTTATGAGCATATACTCAATCCAATAAACTAAGATCCAAGGTTATTTCATGTAATTTAAACAAGTATGTAGAGACACACAAGTGGCTCTTATTTACATAATAACTTAGGCGGACTGTAGTAGATGGACAAGGTTGGATATCTTATCCTGGTAGCACTACGAATACGACCCGCTTTGTAGGGGATATAAATGTTTTAAAGTGCTACAAATGATCTAATCCTGATCATTCATGTGGAGACATGCGAGCGGGGGTATCCTATACAAAGAGTTTATATAAGACCATTGAAAGATCTCTTAACGAAGAGTTCCATGAGCACGTTCGGATCGCTCCAATTTCACTGTGACCGAAATACAACATATATATTCAAACGCATAGTTATGAAAAAAAACAGTCAATTAACGACATGCTTTGAATAAAAACATAACAAGGGAGAGAGTACACATACCAATTGAAGACGGTCTTCAAATTTTAGAACTCAATGCAGCGAATGACCTCTACCCGATCAACCAATGCCCAACAAATTTGTCGACTATAGTAACATGAACAACCACAAAAACATGAAAGCAGTAGGGACGACACCACCAGAAAAGAGTCAGAGGTATTCTTGGAGTGAGAACAAAAAGCGTGGTCTTTGGTGAGTTTGGTAGAGGTAGGAGAAAGAACTAATCGTGTAGGCGATAAGCAAGTGGGAGAGAATATGAAGCTATCGTATAGCAAGATGCTTATCTTTTAGAAGAAACTACACGATCGTGTCGATTTTACTAAACGATCGTTTAGAAAATAGAAGGCGATCGTTTAGCAAAGATGACACACTGCACGATCATTTAGGAAAGCTAACCGATCGTTTAGGACTTAGTGTGTGATCGTTTAGGCGCTAGGTAGGCGATTGTTTAGGNACGATCATTTAGGAAAGCTAACCGATCGTTTAGGACTTAGTGTGTGATCGTTTAGGCGCTAGGTAGGCGATTGTTTAGGCGTGAGGTATGCGATCATTTAGGTGCTGAGCGATTATCATATAAGCTTTCGATTTACTTAAACGATCGTTTACGTTTTCACACCAACGTAACCTTTGATCTTTTTTTGGACTTTCAAACGATTCAAAATGAAACAAATTTCATTTTTATTCATCGGTTACAATAACCGACGCTATTGCCAGTAACGCATGCCCGAGCGAGTTTTTGGGTTAATTATCATAGAATTAACCGATTAAATTATTAATAAATATAATCATATTATCTTTTTACCATGTAGTTTGATATCACATATCTACTATAGAAATTTCTCCTCTACTTGATATAAATCATATTTATATCTAATTTCTTCCAAAATAATGTATCTCATACATTTAGCCATTTATATCATATATAATTAACCAGTCCAATTATATCATATATAATTGAAAATCCTCTTGTCAATTTGAACATTTCAAATTTACCCAAACATTGATTCTCAAATTTATCCAAACTACCAGGGGACCTAATGTACCTGTGGCTCGAAGCTCTAACAGTCTGTGAGTAGCTGACTAAACTCTTTAGACACGAGATCCATCATCTGTTAACTGTCAGGCATTCCACTAAAGACCAACAACTAAAGTCTTCTTATTACAGATATATTTCTGTGTCCATCTGATATAACCAATCACGAGTACGATGATCCTTCACAGATGCTCGTAAGTACAGCTCGGTCAAATTACCGTTTTGCACCTGTAGTTACATCTCACTCCTTAAGTACCACTGATTCCTCTAATGAACAATACAACATAGTTTAACTATGTGTGAAAACCTCTCGGTCAAAGAGAAGGTGTATGGTGCCACATCATTCAAGCCCTGGAATCAGCCCTTAAGAGAGCTATCTATCTACTTACCCCTGCCTCGGGGAAAGAGTGAATTCAATCTTGTATAGCTGAGTTCCCAGCTCCAAAATCAGACGAATCCCCAAAATGGTAGGTTTGAATCGGCGGCCTGGCCACTCACACCCATACAAATGAAAGAACCCCCTCAATGGTAGGTGTTCCCAACTCAAAATGGATTGAGGTCATGTTACCTATGGTTATCCTAATGAAGTGAAGTCTCTGTCATGAATAGTGTTATATAAAGAGACGTTAACACTTCGTGGTTAGGTCTTATACAAACTCTATGTATTGGACGCCCTCGCTCGCATGTCCCCAACACGAATGATCAGGATCAGACCATCTGTGACAGTCACAACACTTGTGACCATTCCACAAAGCGGGCCGCATCTGTAGAGTTACTAGGATAAGGTTTCCCCCCTATATCCATATACTATAGACCATTTTGGTTATCACTCAAGGCATGATTCACTTGTATGTCACCACATAAAATGCTTGAGTTACATAAAGATAACCAGGGATTTTATGTTTATTGGTTTGTGGTAAAACAAATAAAACATGCAACTAAGAAAAATACAAGATGTGAAGTAAAATATCATATATTATACAACACAAGCGTTCGTACAAACTGTTTACAAACTATAGGACACGAGACTTTAGGGCATTAACCCCAACAATCTGCCACTTTTCCTAAAGCGAAGTGGGGTGTACAATAAACTGGTACAAAAGAATAAACTAGGGCATAAAAGCCCACTACAAGAAAATCTCCCATTTGCCTTAGTCCAGCCGCGGGCGATCCTGTAGACCCATTCTCCATAGGTGACCCTTAAACACTGTAACCATGAGATCCTTCGTAAACGGGTCAACAACATTGTGCTCCGAACTTCCTGAGCTAGACGACCTTCTTAGTAGCTTCACAAGCTGCTACGTACTCTACCTCCATAATGGAGTCGACGATGCACCCCTGCTTAGTGGTTCTCCACTCTACAGTTCCTCCATTAAGAGTAAAGACTGACTCTGATGTAGACTTGCGAGAGTCCTTACCAGTTTGAAAGTTTGAATTTTTTTATCCAGTAAGGATCAAATCCATTGAACCATAAACGTGCATGTATTCCCTCATTGTTCGAAGATACTTGAGGATGTTCTTCACTACGGTCCAGTGAACCTGGCCTGGGTTAGACTGATACCTACTGACTATTCCCATAGCGTAGCAGATGTCTGGATGAGTATAGAGCATCGCGTACATCAAACAGCCAACGACAGACGCATGTGGGACCCATCTCATCTCCTCAACCTCTTGAGGTGTCTTAGGACACATGTCCTTAGACAAAGTGATTCCATGCCTGAATGACAGTAAGCCCATCTTGGAGTCCTGCATCGAGTACTTGAGCAACATCTTGTCAATGTACGATGTCTGAGACAGTGCTAGCACTTTGTTCTTACGATCCCGAAAGATCTGTATACTTAGAACAAACCGAGCCTCTCCCAAATCTTTCATTTGGAATTGGGTCGTAGCTAGTTCTTAACTGTAGTCAATAGACCTACATCATTCCTAATGAGTAGGATATCGTCTACATACAACACTAAGAAGACTATTGAAGCGTTGATGATCTTCTTGTAAACACAAGGTTCATAAACGGATCGATTCAGTTTGCAAACCTTTTGCTCTTGACCTTGGGCTATGAATCCCTCAGGTTGCACCATATAAATGGTCTCCTCAAGATTGTCATTCAGAAAGGCTGTCTTGACGTCCATTTTCTAGATCTCATAATTATAATAAGCTGCAAAGAACAGGAGGATGCGAATCGAATTTAACATGGCAACAGTCGAGAAAGTCTCTTCATAGTCGACTCCCTCTATCTAGGTATAGCTCTTTGGCACAAGTCGAGCCTTGAAGTCTGTACCTTCTCATCTGCACCTCATTTGCGTTTGTAGATCCACTTACAACCTATAGGTCGAACCCCATCAGGCTGATCTACAAGATCCCATATTGAGTTGAAGTACATCAACTCCATCTCGAGATCCATGGCCTTGACTCATTCATCTCAGTCAAGATCCTCCATTGCCTTCTGATAAGAAAATAGATCCACAACGTCACCATCTGCTACCATAGCAAGGATTTTCGCAACCCTTCCACTACGTCGAGGTTCCCTCAACTCTTGAGGTGGAACCGATCTACTAGATGAACTCCCATCAACAACTCTTGCTAATGTAGCAGGCTTTTCAACAACTCTTGTTGAAGTTTCAGTAGTTTCAGTGGAAAGCTCACATAACATGACTTTGCTTCATGGACTGTGCTCCCTTATATGATCCTCCACCAGGAATGTAGCATTTGTTGAAAAAAACACCCTATTTTCTATTGGATTATAAAAATAACCCCCTCGTGTACCTTTGGGGTAGCCTACAAAGAGACATAACGTCGACCGTGGTTGCAACTTCTTTGGATTAGCCTCGAGCACATGTGTAGGGAAACCCCAAATGCGGAAGTGATGTAAACTAGCTTTATGCCCCTTCCACAACTTCAGAGGTGTTCTTGCAACACTCCTTGAGGGAACACAGTTGAGTATGTATACTGCAGTCTCCACTGTGAAACCCCAAAACAAGTTCTATAAGGAAGCGTAACTCATCATCGAGTGAACCATGTCTAACAAGGTCCTATTTCTCCTCTCCGCTAAACTATTTTGTTGAGGTGTACCCGGCGCTGAGAGTTGGGAAATGATTCCATGTTCTATCAAATAGTCCTGGAATGTCGAGTCCAAAAACTCTCCACTTCGATCCAATTGAAGTGTTTTAATCCATTTATCCAATGCGTTTTCAACTTTAGCCTTGAACTCTTTGAACTTTTCAAAGGTTTCAGACTTCCGTTGCATAAGATAAATATACCCGTACCTAGAGTAATCATAAGTGAAACTGATAAAATACTCATAGCCACCTCGGGCTCACACATTGATAGGACCACAAAGATCAGAATGTACTAACTCAAGAGGCTCCTTGGCTCTATAACCTTTTTAAGTAAAAGGTCATTTAATCATTTTACCCTTAAGGCAAGATTCGCACACTGGTAAAAAAGTTTCTTCTAATTCACTTAGAAGTCCATTCTTCACCAATCTCTCAATCTTATTGGGATTGATGTGCCCTAAACGAAGATGCCAAAGTTGGGCATTTTCTTTTGGAGAAATTCGTCGATGTTTTGATTGAGTTACGATAGTTCTAAAAAAATTTAGTATTATGGAGGGAATTAATGGCTAATGGTCTTAGCACATATCAATTCGATTCCAGATTTGCTGTTGAAATAAAAACACCATCTTTATGAATAAATGCTTTATCCACATTAAAAGAGACAGTATATTTACATTGCAATAAACATTTTACAGAAATGAGGTTTCTTTTAAGTTCGGGAACAATATATACATCATTCAAAATAAGAAAGCTATTCTGTAAAGCTAACTAGAGTCCTCCCACTGCCACAATTGAGAGACGTGCCCGGTGCCTACTCACAACGTCATCTCACCAGCCTCCAGCTGTCACCAAGATCTAATTCCCTGAAAAGAAGAACAAACATGGTTAGTGGCGTCCGAATGAATTATCTAGGCAGAATCATCATTCTCTACTAAACAAGTTTCAAGTACAAGTAAATCATATTTACCTTTATCGGCTTTGGCTTTAGCCTTGGCTGCTTTCTTCTCCTTCAGATACTAAAGACAGTTCCTCTTCCAGTGTCCATCATGGTTGCATTGGAGACACTTTCCCTTAGCAACCTATGGATGCCTCCTTGGGGCGACATGCGGTGGGTAAGCAGGTGCCTTCCCTTTTCCCTTACCACCCTTTTTCTTCTTCCCCTTTCCAGAGTTAGAAGTAGAAGGTGCAGACTTCGTTCCTGAGGTCGAACCTCTATGGAACATTCTGAAGGATGAAGAAACATTTGCCTCACCCTTCTTCCTCTCCTTACTTTTCAGTAAAGATTGGTAGGTCTGCAACTCGTTGAGGACAGTTGTAAAGTTATATTTCACTTTGTTAAGAATCACATTTCTAACAAAGTACAGAAAGCTCTCCGGCAATGAATGCAGGATTATGCTAACCTGGCTACCTTCATCGATGGTAGACCTATTCAACTCCACCACATTAAAGTGGACCATCATGTTAAGCACATGTTCATGAACATAGGTGCCTTCTTCCATTTTGGAGTTGAATATATTTTTAAGAGCCTCATGCATAAGCTATTTAGACGGTTGTCCAAACATCCGCCAGAGGGCCGCCATGATCTCACGCGCTGAGACCATAGACTCATGTTTCTTGGCCAATACTTCAGGAAGACTTGCCAAGACGTAGGCTCGGGCCTTCTCATTCGTACTTATCCATCGCTCGTATGCCTCTCAAACATTTCGAACGACATTAGGAGTTGGAATAGGAGGACAAGCCTCCGTGAGAGCGAACATGAGATCCTCGATGATCAGGATCGTCGTGATCATGTGTTTCCATGTTGTGAAATATCACGAGTAAGTTTTTCGACGCTTAGCAAATGCAACGTGGTTGTTGCCATTTTGAAAAAGTTACTGAAAATATGAACAAACTTATTAGATTTGCCTAAAACCACTTTTAAATAATCAGTTTGCAAAATAGTTTCAAGTACCCTAAAATTATAGACTTTCTATTTTGCCAAATGAACCTGGTGAGGCAGGACAAACGTCACCGTAGGGTGATCAGTTGCCTTTTCACTTGGATGAGACATTCTCAACCATTAGCAGAACAACTCTTGGAACTGAACCTAACATACTACATTTTTGGTCCAATTGTTAACCTTTAACAATTCCGTGTAAGTGTGACCCTTCGCTTTCGGTGCCAGAGTCCCACCCTAATGAGCCCACCGTAGGGAAGAAGCAGATTAGGAAAAGAGACTAAGTCCTAATCCTCTTATAGGAGATCAAATAAAAAACATGCAAAACTGCCATCCTTTAGAGGGACAATCCGAGGATGGCTCGAGAGCGATGCCACAGTAACTTATTCACCTAACGAGGGAGTCGAGGGATATGCTGTCACAGTTTCACTCCACTTACTGTGACACTCTCTCATCCACCTTGAATTGACCTACCAACACCATCCGTTAGGTGGACACGCCAAATGTGCCGCAAGGCCGAGGGTAGATCTCACAATTTGGACTATTTAGGAGAAACTTGTAAGGTTTAAGTGAAGCATCTTATGCCTCAAATACCTCCCACTGAATATTCTACCTAGGAGTTTATTAACCTAGACAATCTGACTACTGATTTTAGTCTAAGTCGTCTTTTAAAACCTGCTCATAAACAACGTTTGTCTATGAAAAAAGAACAAATTCAAGTAGTCACATTTAAACACTTTAATGGATTGTCCTTAACTTGCATGCATGCATTAAATCTATCTAATTCACCTTTCTAGGTATGTTCCCAGATAGGGGTGTTACGTTTTCGTCAACTTAAATACCCCAGCCTAGACAGAAACCGCCTTAGACAAAAGGTCCCTTATAGATTGATTTGTTACACTTTAACCTTTTATTAGCTAATTTAATCCTATTAAACTGATTAAAAGATTAAAGCCTTAGGGTTGCTAATCATATTAGAACCGTGATCTTAAGTCTATGTGATCCAAGTTTTAAACACTTTAAAACCATGAATTAAACCTAAATGAGCATGCATGTCTTTCTTATTTCTTTTAGTTCTAATTTCTCTTTAACTTTTAAAAAGAAACAACTAAAACTATTGCGCACAATGAGGTGTTTATAACAATTATAAAGTAACCTATGTATCATGCTTCATGCAATTTCCGGTCATTACTATATATAACTTTTATATAATGCGTAACAACCAAGGAAACATGTTATCATTCACCCTTATACTATAACAATTATAATATAAAGATGATGCATGTCAATGCTTTTTATGCATGCATAAATATAACTCTTATATTATATGATGCATAAGCATGCTCTTATATAATTAAATCATGCTTCTCTAAATTATAACAATTACAATAAAGAGATGATGCATGATCATTGCATAACCTAAGGTGGGATTTACTATATGTGCATGCCATATGATATATTAAAAACATACATCGCATGTAATAAATAAATAATTAATGGACCTGGATGAGCCTTTACAAAAAAGCAGAATGAAATAACCCTATCTATTACATTTCCCATCGAGCAAACCGGTTCACAGGAAAACTGGGCCTTCAATCGCTAAGAGGATTCCATCGTGTAGTAAACGCTGTATGTAGACGATCGTCCAGTGCGTACTAGACGATAGAAGTAAAAGTAAATGATCGCTTGACGAAAACAAGGCTACGAAGTCTGATCCTCTATGTGATCGCTTAAATGATTGTCCAGGCTTTACCTTGCGTTATTAAGCGACAGGTAAACGATTTACCTTGCGTTATTAAGCGATCGTGTAGTCAATTACTAAGCGATGAAGCTTGCTGACCTAAATGATTGTCCACTGCACGTGCGAGTTAAATGATACGCAAGCATCCCATCATCGACATGACGTGATACTCAACGATCGTGTACCCGATCATCAACATAACGCGATCAAGGGTTGATCGCATACCCCATCGTTTAACCGATGGATCAATAGTGATCGTGTACCCCATTGTCTGCACGATGCGATCAACAGCGATCACATATCCCATCGTCTGCAAGATGCAATCAACCCATGATCATTTCCTTCCTCGAAGAACCACAACGCTTGCTCCGGTCTTCATCACGAACGACTCAAAACTCATACAGACTTTTAATACAGACTCGATAGCGCTTATTAATGTCCGAAAAATGCAGGGGCCTTTACAAACAACTGCAAATGTAAAAGAATTAAATCAAACCGTGGCAAATCATCCACGAAAACATCCATTAATCACGCACATCCACAACAATTTAACAATTAAACAGTGTAAAAATGCACCCACTATGAACGTAAATGTCATTTCGTTGCAACATATGAAATCGGAGTATCAGAACCTGGCTCTGATACCAATTGACGGATCTCGAGTTCCATGAGCACATTCAGATCGCTCCAATTTCACCATGACCGACATACACTAATACATTCAAAAGCACAGTTATACAAACAAATAGTCAATTAACGACATACTTTGAACAAAAACATAACAAGGGAGAGAGTTCATGTAACATCCCGAATTTCAGGAAAATTTAAGTTAATTATCATAAATTATTGAGTTTAAATTTCCCTTTCATTTGGATAATTGGGGTTAAATTGAAATAATTGTAAAACTTTTGTTGGTTAAATTGAATTTAATTGATTAGATATTCAAATTGATTATGAAAATATTGAATTTTGCTTCCCTTTGATTTTGGATTTTAGGGCCAACTTAAAAAATAAAATAAAATAAAATAAAAGAGATAATTAATTTCATGTGGTTTTGAATTGATTTAAATATTTGGAAGGATTTAATTTGTATCAAGTAGATGGATCTTATGCTCTTTTATTTTGGTTTTTGAATCCTAAATTAAGATAATTTGAAAAGTTAATTGATTTCTAAATTTAATAGAATTTTTAGAGATTTTGGAGATATTGTGATAAAATATTTTATTTATCTTTTCAAAATTTGGAAAAAATAAAAGAATTGAGATTTTTTTCGAAATTAAATGAGACTGAAAAGAGATAAAAAATTGGGGGAGAAAGAAATTCGGTTTTTCAGCGACAGCTTCTACAAAATTATCGATTTCCAGAGTTTGAACCGTTGGATCGTGCTTAAATTTGGTTAGCCTATTCGACACATATTTAGTTTCATTTTTAACAGTTGGATCGTTGTTTGTAGCTCTGGTTTGTTTGTAATCACACCTGAATAAAATCTGTAAACTAGAAATGCCCCTTCTCTCCCACTCTCGCAAACCCTCCTCATGCAAGACCCTCACTACCAGCCACTAGNCCCCTTCTCTCCCACTCTCGCAAACCCTCCTCATGCAAGACCCTCACTACCAGCCACTAGCCTAAACAATTTATGCTTCCGACAGCAACACACGCTGCCTATATATGGCAGCCACAAGTTAACGTGCCGTCGGCCGCCATTGCCCCGATCTTTGCCGGAATTTTGAGGAAAACCTTGGGTAAGACTTATTTTTTCTTATAATTTGGGAGATGAAGTTCACCCCTTTGATTTTAGGTTAAATTAGTAACCTCTCTTTAGTTTGAAACTTAGATTCAAGGTTTGGAAGTTTTGAGGCATTGACCCTCAAGCTAGATACCATTTTGTTTTCTAGAAAATTGGTGAAGATCGGTAAGTTTTGTAAGTTGTTGGATGGTTATTCTTTTGGATTGAGAGCAATAGTGGGAAAATTAAGTTATTGATTTTGGATATAATTATGATCAGATTGGCTAATTAAATCGAGTATTGAAATTTGTCTTGGACCAAGCCACAACTTTAGGTTCAAGTGTGCTAAAGAAGTTATAAGAAGATTTTGTTTTGCATTTTTTTTTACCAAGTTGAGGTAAGTAATGTTACTATTGGAACCACCTTTGTGCCGATAAGTTTATGATTTATGTTGGGTATTGTAAGACTAGTTACAGGGATAATTTTGACTGTTCTGAGATTTAATGGACTATTTAGAAAAGATATATGAGCATATGATAATATGTCTGAAGCATGTTAATGTATGAGCATGGTTTTTAATTTTATGAGATATATTAAAAGGACAATTGAGCATGACCCTAAATTATGAGTTAAACGACACTACTACGAGAATGTCTTAAACTTAGGTAAAAGTTGGAGCATTTTGTTGATGTGCTTATTTATGTGATTTATTATGAAAATGTGTAAGCTATATGATGTATTATGAAATTTCAAATGTTTGATTGTTTACATGAATTAGTGCATGAAAGTGATATACTATAGTGGATCCATTAATACTAGATTAATTCCGTATGTTAAGGTTAATTAATGTGATCAAGACCTTGATCAAGAGATTTTAGAAAATTCATGATTATGTGAACGTTATATGTAATATGAAGTTAGATGCAATATCTTTTCCTTTCCAGACTATGTGACTACATGAAAGTGATGCACGTCCAAGGGAGCTAGTACATGAAAGAGATGTACTAGGGCTAGTGTGTATGAAAGTGATACATACCTAGAGGGTACTGAGGTGTACGAAAGAGGTACATACTCAGTGGGTTATGTACAAAAGAGGTGTATACATAACTATGTGTACGAAAGAGGTACGCATCCCTACATTTATAGAGAGGATCTGAGGTGTACAAAAGAGGTACATACTCAGTGGGTTATGTATACGAAAGAGGTGTATACATAATCATGTGTACGAAAGAGGTACGCATCCCTACATTTATAGAGAGGATCTGGGGTGTACGAAAGAGGTACATACTCAGTGGATTATGTGTATACGAAAGAGGTGTATACATAACCATGTGTACGAAAGAGGTACACATCCCTACATTTATAGAGAGGATCTAGGGTGTACGAAAGAGGTACATACTCAGTGGGTTATGTGTATACGAAAGAGGTGTATACATAACCATGTGTACGGAAGAGGTATACATTCAGTGGGTTATGTGTATACGAAAGAGATGTATACGTAACCATGTGTACGAAAGAGATACACATTAAGTGGGTTATGTGTACACGAAAGAGATGTATGCATAACCATGCATATGTAAGAGATTGTGTTTCCTTTAGGATTCACCAGAGGTTGTGGGTCATACGGGACTTACAAGAGATAGTGGGCATACTTAACTACAGTAGGATAAAAATAAGTTTTTCATATATATATATGTCACATGAGGACTAGAGCAGTTTATATGTTCCATTAGAGGTAGGCATTTAGAGGACATAGATGCCTAGCCTGACCCCAGTAGTGGGGTTACTTACTAAGTATTTTATACTCACTCTTTCTCATGTTTATCTTTCAGGTAAGAGAAGGGGCGCGCCGACGAATGATAAGCGGAATTCATGAACGAGCCACTGGGACCAATTTTATGCTTTCACTCATGAGATTTAAACTTTTTTTCATGTTTTTCTTAGCTTTCAGTATTGATGTTTAAAACTTACTATTTAGAATCGCTTCCAGATTTATTTATTATCATTTATGATTTATGGGAATCGTATCGTTGTTTTTAATATTTGAAATTAAATGCAAAGTCTTTTAAATTTACCTTATTTAATTAGAATTTATTTCACCATAACAGAGTGTCGTTTTAAGTTTCATGCATGCATGTATTTAGTAACGGCCTAACTTATGTCCAAGGGAGTCGGGTCGTTACAGTTCACATACCGGTTGAAGACCTCTACGAAGTGGATGACCTTTACGAAGTGGATGACCTCTACCCGATCAACCAATGCCCAACAGATGCGTCGACTACAGCAGCACGAACAACCGCAAAAACACGAACGCAACGGGGACGACACAACCAGAAAAGAGCCCTAGGTATTCTCGTAGTGACAACCAGAGCATGGTCTTTGGTGAGTTTGGTAGAGGTCGGAGGAAGAACTGATCGTGTAGGCGATAAGCATGTGGGAGAGAATATGAAGCTATCGGATAGCAAGATGCTTATCGTTTAGAAGAAACTACATGATCGTGTAGATTTTACTGAATGATCGTATAGAAAACAGAAGGTGATCGTTTAGCAAACAAAACACACTACACCATCGTTTAAGAAAGCTAACCGATCATTTAGAACTTAGTGTGCGATCGTTTGGGGGCTAGGTAGGCGATCGTTTAGGTGCGAGGTATGCGATCGTTTAGGCACTTAGTGACTATCGTATAGGCTCTCGATTTACTTAAGCGATCGTTTACGTTTTCACACCAACCAACCTTCAAACTTTTTCTGGACTTTTGAACGATTCAAAATGAAACAAATTTCATTTTTATTCATCGGTTACAATAACCGGCTCTATTGCCTCTAACACACGTCCGATCAAGTTTTTAGGTTAATTATCATATAATTAATCAGTTAAATTATTAATAAATATAATCATATTATATTTTTACCATGTAGTTTGATATCACATATCTACTATAGAAATTTCTCCTCTACCTGATATAAATCATATTTATATCTAATTTCCTCCAAAATAATGTATCTCATACATTTAGCCAATTATATAATATATAATTAACCAGTCACATTATATCATATATAATCGAACTTCCTCTTGTCAATTTGAACATTTCAAATTAACCCAAATACTAGTTCTTGACTTTATCCAAGCTACCTAGGGGACCTTATGAACCTATGGCTCGAAGCTTCAATGGTCGTGAATAGCTGACTAAACTCTTTAGCTGTGAGATCTACCATCCGTTAACTATCAGGCATTTCACTAAAGACCAACAGCTGAACTCTTCTTTCCACAAATATATTTCTGTATCCATCGGATATAACCAATCATGAGTACAATGACTCTTCACAGATGCTCGTAAGTACAGTTGGGCTAAATTACCTTTTTGCCCCTATAGTTACATCTCACTTCTTAAGTACCACTTATTCCTCTAATGAACAATACAACATAGTCCAACTTTGTGTGAACACCTCTCAGGCCAAAAGAATGTGTGTGGCGCCACATCATTTAAGCCCTAGAATCAACCCTTAAGGGAGCTATCTATCTACCTACCCATGCCTCGGGGAAAGAGTGAATTTCATCTTGTGTAGCTGGGTTCCTAGCTCCTAAATCAGACGAATCCTCAAAATGGTAGGTTTGAATCGACGACGTGGCCACTCGCACCCATACAAATCAAAGGATCACCCTCAATGACAGGAGTTCCTAACTCACTCAGGATTGAAGTCATGTTACCTATCGTCATCCTAGTGAAGTAAAGTCTCTGTCATGAACGGTGTTATATAACGAGATGTTAACACTTCGTGGACAGGTCTTATACAAACTCTTTGTATAGGACGCCCCCGTTCGCATGTCCCAAACATGAATGATCAGGATGTTAACACTTGTGACCATTCCGCAAAGCGAGCTGCATTCGTAGCATTACCAGGTTAAGATTTTCCTCCTATATCCATATACTACAGGCCATTTTGCTTTTCACTAAAGACATGATCCACTTGTATGTCACCACATACATGCTTGAATTTCATACAGATAACTGATAACGGGCAGAAATTCACGTTATTACATCGCAAATAAGTGAAACAATGAGGGAATGCGATGATAAAAATATACAAAATCATGTCCAAAAGTGGCAAACTGAGAATATTGCTATCACATGTGCTCATCTCATAAAAGCAACTAATTTACTTATTTTGTGTAGGAAAAATGCATTGGTGGAAGTAAAATTACGATCCAAGGAATTCCGCAACCGCGCACATTAATGGATTGCGACTGCAAAGTCATGCGATCGTATGCGCTCGCGAGAAGTTGCTCAGGAAGGTGGCCGCTTAAAGACGGCGCATGAAGGTGAAAGCTTAATAAATCATGATGGGACGGAAAGCTGATGACTGTTGAATCCGAATTTAGTTGACAAGCCGTTAACGACACATTGTAGCAAGTACATTCAAATTTTCATTGACCATTAATCGGCGCATCAAATAGAAGATTTAATGACCTCCCATCATTGCAATCATCAGAGAGACAAGCTTCTTCACCTTGAGCTCTATAAATACCAAAGGTCACCACCGATAATGGAGTTCGCCATACAGAGGAGAGACTATAGTCAAGTAGATAGCCAGTTTGTAGTTATTCATATACTTAGAAGGCGGAGGCGAGCGAAGAGAAGAAGACGACGAGAGATCATTCCTGGGAAGCTCGATAGACTGTCGGGAAGCGCTAGAGAAGAAGAGGGGGCCAACACTTGCGAAAGCAAGGATATTCTTTTGGGCAGAGTAAAGTAAAACGACAGTGTAAAAGCCATAGGAAGCAAGACATTGCTACTGCGCTTCTTATCCCTACTTTCCATTATTGTTTTGTATTCTACACTTTATTTATAGAAAATGGAATTCTCATCTCAACATTTGTTCAATCTCTTCACATTTCGCATGAGTAGCTAAATTCCCGGATGGGTTGAGAAGCACTTAGCTAGCATGACCTAAGATCTTCACTTTATGCGATCATCTTGCCTTATGTATGCGTCATTCACCCTTTAGAGATACTTGAGAGAGTAGTCTAAAGAAAGAATCTAGGGTTGAGAGAGTCAGATTAGAATCTAGGCTTGAGAAAGTTAGATTAGAACCACATAAGCAAGAGATAGAAACTTAGACATAAGTTCTGTTTGCTATTATGCATCCCATGCACCCTAGAAATAGGATACGATAATACGCGGTCACCTTGTGTATGTGTGCATCATTCATCATTGCATAGACAAGAATGGAGGCTTAGACATAAGTCCTATCGACATTATCATATACATCGCATGCGTCCTAGAAATAGGAACGATGACATTTGCATTGAGAGATGACATGTTGTTGTGTGTGCATAGCATGATCGCATAACTTGAACGCAATCTTAGGAAGTGTTAGGTAAAATCCCTCTCAACCCATTCATCGCATACTCATTGTAATTCTCGATTTCATAATCTCTTGACTCGAACTCGCCTCATAGGATTTATACTTAAATGAAATACCAAACAACGTTTTTTTTTGCCACCGCAAAGGAATCAAAACTTACTGTCGTGTAGTAACTTAGTAGTCCCATCGTTCGACTCTGGACTTAGCAGGAAACCTAGTGAGATTTATATTTGGGTTTTACTAGGAAAACATGCATATGCAACACATAAATCATCATCTCAATCATACACCATTAACACATCACATTTACAACACATCAAGTTTTTGGCACCGTTGTCGGGGACTACGACAATACATATTGCAGCTTTTTGATTTTCTTTGCTGCTTTCGACCTCTGTGCATTGCCATTCCTTTGGTAAGGGTAGAAGTAGGTGTCGTATGAGCGAAGGATAAGTTCCTGAGCCCAATTACGACCCAGAGATTGAAATAACTTTTAGAAGAAGACAGAGAGACATCCGCCAACAACAACAAGAGAGAAATCTTATAATGGCAGAACAAATGGAAGACAGAGCAGCAAACGCAAACAATATCATGGTAAATGACCGCAATAGAGCCATCTGAGACTATGTGCACTAGGAATCATGAGGCCAGCTCTGGATGGATCGAGGTTTGAGATGAAGCCGTTTATGTTGCAGATGATTCAGACGAACCAGATAGTTTAGTTGAAGGCGTGGCGAGGATCCGCATGCCCATCTCTGGAGTTTCATCGAAATCTACAACACTTTTCTGTTCCCAAACATCTCGGCTGAAGAAGTTCGACTAACGTTGTTCCCATTTCCACTACGCGAATAAGCAAGAAAATGAGCCTATTTTGTCGTACTAGGGGAGATAGCCTCGTGGAAACAAGTAGTAGAGAAATTCATGAAGAAATACTTCCCCCTACCGAGAAGGAAGTTGATTACAATTTTTGAACAGGATATTGACGAATCACTCAGTTATGCCTGGGCGAGGTTTAAGAGATTGGTGCGAGATTTTCCGCAAAATGGCTTACGAGATTTTCGAAAAGGTGACAGAAACTATGGGGCCATCGCATCCCTACAAAATCAAATGAAAGCGATGATGAATCTAATACAGGGAATCACAATCAATAGCCCGAGAACGCAAAAAGGGCAGGTCAACGCAATCGAGCAGACAAGCACAAGTTATGCTACTTGTGGAGATTCACATCTAATGGAAGAATGTACGAGGAACCCACAATTTGTATACTTCATAAAGAACAATCCTTTATCTAACAAATACAATCCCGGGTGGAAAAACCACCCCAACTTCGTGCAGAAAAATAAACAACAAAGTTATCAACCTATGACGCAAGGATTTTTCCCGCGAATGAACGGTCAAACGAAAAATCAAGCCAGCACCTCACAACTGCCGCCATCTTCCTCTCTGGAGAGCCTATTCAAGTAGTATATTTAGAAGAATGAAATAGTACTCCAGAATCAGGCGAATTTTATCCGCAATCTCGAAATTCAAATAAGGAAGATTGCAGGAGAGCTTAAAAGTAGATCGCAAAGGGCGTTGCCTAGTTCAACTGAGCTCCCTCGCAACCTGGGGAATATGGGAAAGAAGCAATGTCAAGTTGTGACTTTGCGAAGTGGAAAGATAATGGAAGAGAAGATGGAGCCAAGAAGGACTACTCTAGTTGCGATGGAATCCAAGACCCAGTTGACACAAGATGAACCAGAAGAATATGAAACGATGGAACCAGAAGTTACATCCACTTCTAAACCTATAGAACAGAGCACCATGAAGGTACAGCTTCCACAATTTCCTCAGAGACTCAAGAAGAAGCAAAATGATGAAGTGTAGAACCATCGCTTCATTGAAATGTTGAAACAGCTACATATCAACATCCATTTCACTGAAGCGATTGAACAAATTCCAAAGTATGCTAAGTTTTTCAAGGACATGGTGACAAAGAAAAGGAGCACATGAAAGTTCACAACGGTGGCGTTAATGCAAAAGTCAAACACCATAATTCCACTGAAGATGCGCGACCCCGGAAGTTTTACGATACCCTACTCAATTGGCGGGATATATATAGGTCAAGCGCTTTGTGATCATGGGCCAGTATCAACTTAATGTCCCTTTCAATTTTAAAACAATTAAACATAGGGCAGTTGGTGCCCACAACAGTGACTCTCCCGCTGGCGGACAGGTCTCTAGTTCATCTAAAGGGGAAGGTGAAGGATGTCCTGGTCTCAATTGACAAATTCATTGTACCGGCTGATTTCATCATTCTCGACTATGAAACGGACAAGGATGTACCCATCATATTGGGACCACCATTTTTATCCACTGGTCGCGCTCAAATTGATGTGTACAAGGGAGAAATCACGCTAAATGTAAATGGGAAGAAGCTTAGGTTTGACATTATTAAAGCCATGAAGTATCCGGAAAATGAAGACCTATCCGATTCCAACATGAACCCAGTTGCAATGAAAAAGAAGAGTCCAAAGATGAAGACGAAAGAGTGGATGTGACCGCATCTGTAGTAACTTGGAATGTGATCATGGAAACAACAAGCAAAGAATAAAAATTGACGTGGAATGAAGAGAGAAAAGCACAAAAACCATCCTTGGAACAACCACCTACCAAGCCATCTGAAGTATGTTTTCTTGGGGCAAAACAAAACTTTGCCAGTAATTATTTCCTCTGCGCTACAAGAAGAATAAGAGAATGCGCTGCTTAGCATCCTGAAGAAGTACATAAAGGCAATAGGGTGGATGTTAGTAGACATAAGAGGAATCAACCCCGCATATTGAATGCATAAGATACGTCTCGAAGAAAACCAAAAAGGGTCGGTCGAACCTCAACGCAGCTAAACCTTGCAATGAAGAAGTTTGTGAAAAATGAGATAACAAAATGGTTGGACGCAAGCAATGTATATCCAATCATCGATAGCACGTGGGTTAGCCTCATGCAATGTGTGCCCAAGAAGGGAGGGATGACGGTAGTCCCTAATGCTAACAATGAATTAATACCAATGAGGACCATCACTAGCTGATGGATCTGCATGAACTACCGCAAACTGAATGCGGTAATGAAGAAGGACCATTTCCCCTTGCCTTTTATTGATCAGATGGTAGATCGTCTAACAGGAAATGATTATTTCTGTTTTCTGGACGGATATGCGGGCTACAACCAAATAATGATTGCTCCTGAAGTCCAAGAGGAAACCACATTCAGTTGCCCCTATGGAACGTTTGCTTTTCATCGCATGTCGTTTGGATTATGCAATGCGCTGAGCACATTCCAGAGGTGCATGATGGTCATCTTCTCTGAGTATCTTGAAGATTCAATGAAAATTTTTATGGACGACTTCTCAGTTTATAGGCAAACGTTTGAAGCCTTTCTGAATAATTTGGAGAAGATACTAAGGATATGTGAAGAGACAAACCTTGTACTAAATTGGGAGAAGTGTTACTTCATGGTGAATGAAGGTATTGTGCTTGGGCACAAAGTTTCCAAGGAAGGGCTGGAGGTGGATAAGGCGAATATTGAGGCCATTAAAAAGCTTCCACCCCCAGCCAATGTGAAGGCTGTCAGAATTTTCCTGGGACATGCAGGGTTTTATTGTCATTTTTGTGAAGGATTTCAAAGATTACTCGACCATTGAGTGCGTTGCTGGAGGCCGATAGAACGTTTGGCTTTGATACAGAGTGCCTCAACACATTCAAGATACTGAAGAACGCATTGATAACCACACTTGTGTTTATCACACCTGACTGGACACAGCCATTTGAGTTGATGTGCGATGTTAGCGGTTATGCGATGGGGGCGGTGCTAGCACAAAAGAAAAAAACAATGCTACACCCCATCGAATATGTGAGTAGAACCTTGAACCCTGCCTAAGCGAATTACTTTACCACTGAAAAAGAACTTCTTGCGGTAATCTTTGCGCTGGAAAAAATTAGAGCTTACTTGCTGGGATTCAAAGTGATCGTTCACACCGACCATTCGACAATCAATGCCGAGGTTGATTGGATGAGTTCTACTTCTTTAAGAATTCAACATAGAAACCATTGATCACAAGGAGATGGAGAACCAGGTTGCGGACCACCTATCAAGGTTAGAAAATTTGGAAGTCGACCGTAATTAGCCGGAGGTGAACGCAACCTTCCTAGATCAGCAACTGTTCAAAATTGAAAAATTACCATGGTACATGGATGTGGTCAATTATCTGGTTTATGAACAATTTTCGGAAGATTACACAGCCCACCAAAAGAAGTGGCTTATGCACGAATGTAAATCCTATTATTGGGACGAGTCAAATCTTTACAAGAGGGGCTCAGATCAGATCTTACGTCTATGTGTACCAGAGAGTTCTCAACAACGCATATTGTCCGAATGCCATTATTCACCTTATGATGGACATTTTGGAGGTCAACGCACAGCAACAAAAGTGTTACAAAGTAGATATTTTTGGCCAGCTCTATTCAAGGATGCAAGAGACTATTCTATGAGATGCGACAGGTGCCAACGCACGGGAAACATTTCATGGAAGAATGTGATGCCAATGAATATTATCTTAGAATTCGAACTCTTCGTCGTATGGGGAATAGACTTTGTGGGACCATTCCCACCATCAAATGGTCACAAATACATTCCGTTGACCGTCAGTTATGTTTCCAAATGGGTTGAAGTGGTATCGTGCATCACAAGCAATGCGACGATAGTATCTAAATTCTTGCGAAGGAATATCTTCACTCATTTTGGCACCCACATGACATAATATGTTATGAAGGGTCCCACTTTGTCAATGGCGTCATCAACAAATTGCTGCTCAAGTACAATATCCACCATAAGGTCGCCAACTCATACCATCTACAGACAAACAGCTAAGCCGAGGTGTCGAATAAGGAAATCAAAATGATCCTAGAGAAGGTGGTGAATCTTTCACACAAAGATTGGGCCATGAAGCTGGACGATGCCTTGTGGGCATACAGGATCGCCTATAAAACACCTATAGGCATGTCCCCGTATGCGCTGGTGTTGGGAAGGCATGCCACTTGCCACTTGATTCAAATACTAATTATATGAATGAGATTCATGTAATTAAATATAAATATGATTTATATTTGAGAGGAATAAAATATTTGGATATGATCAAAATATCATTTATATGGATGAGATTCATATAAGTGGATTTATATAAATGTGATTTATATTAAATGCCATGTATAGTTGAGAGAGAATAAAATCTATAGTTTATGTTGTATTTTGATGCAATATAAAAACTATAGGCTATTATGTTATATTTGATATAATATATAGTATATATATGTAATAAATATATATATATATAAATATATATATATATAAATATATATATATATATATATATATATATTAATTTATTTGAAATTAATAAAAAGGGAAGGAGTTATAACTATCTCCCCACATTCTCTCAAGAGAACTAACGTGATAAAAGAAGTTGATGAGATCATCTTCTTTCTAGGAATTCATATAGAGGAGAATTTTTCTTTGAAGAAACATCTTTCTCATCCTCTCCTTCTCTTCCCTCTTCCAAGGATTCAAGCAAAGCCCACAACACTTGCTTGAATCCTTTAATCCCAACGAGAATACAGAGGGTTCTCAACTAGTGGTGTCCGTGCTTGAAGAAGGAGGTCTGCGAGGAAGAAGTTCCATTCGTAATTGTTCGAGAGATTCGTGAAGAAAGGTGATATCTCTTGAACTTATCTCTTTTTAAAGCATGCTGTAATTTATTTTAAGTGCATATCTATTTGTTGTTTATTGTAAACTTTATGTTCAATAAAAACGATATTTGAAACGATATTTGCTTCTGCTCAAAATATTTTTTATCAAAAATTTTCTTCAATTGGTATCAGAGCCAGGTTGTAGGTTTCTGATTCCAAATTCCATTCTTGTATTGAATTGTTTACAGTACTGATGGGTTTTATAACTTGCATTGCATTTATGTGATAGATGTTTGTGGATGAATTGTTCATGGATGTTTCGAGATACAAATCTTGTTTAAGGCTTTATTTAATTTTTACAAAGTTATTTTCTAAAGGGCCACTGCGTTTTTGGGCATTAAACATCGCAATTGAGTCTGTAAATTAGTTTAGTTTATAGTCACTCGTGAAGCTACTAAGAAGGGTTACAGATCAGGGTTTTGATGGAGAAGACGAAACAAGTGGTTACCGCATCGTCTAGCTAAAGCTAAATGATTGGATAGCTTTTGTTATCTGTTCGTGTAGAGTTTGATAAATGATCTTATTGCATTTGCTAAACGATCGCATAGCTAATGCTACGCGATTGTGTAGAGTTTGCTACACAATCATGTTGCGTTGGCTGCATGATCGCATAGGCGCTCACTTGCCGACGATCGTGCGATATTGGATATTCAACGCATGCTTGCGTGCTACACGATCACGTTGACTATTCTACTCATCGCATAGTCATTAGCTACGCGATCACATAGTACTTGATACTGAACGCATGCTCGTGTACTATACGATCATGTAGACTATCATGCTCATTGCATAGTCATTAGCTACACGATCGCATATTTTTCCGTATGCGATCGCATAAAGTTGCTTACTCGGCGCATAGCTGCTCGACGCTTGGTGTATTTGCTACACGATCAGCTGCAAGGTGTTCTTTGAGGAGTGATTCGGGTTGAGCGGTTCAAGATCCTGTTCACTTGTTCCAAACTAGTTTACTCAAATTTTGTAATAGTGAGCCTTTATTTTCCTTGTTTAGCAAGTTTCTATCCTGGTCCATCAATTTTTTGTATAAATATACATGTGATGTATGTTTTTATTATATGTCATAATATATGCCATATAGTTTTAAAACCCACCATAGGTTTTTTATTTATATTCATGCATCATTTTATATTATAAGTGTTATAATATATGAATATGCATGATTTAAATTTCATAAAGCATTCTCATGCATCATATAATATAAGAGTCATAATATATGAATGCATGCATTATAGCATATCCGTACATCATTTATATTATAAATGTTATAATATAAGGTCGAATGGTTGTATGGAATGTATGCTATAGCATGGTTCATTACTTAGTTATATAAATGTTATATATTAGTAATGAATGAACATTGTATGGTGCATGACATTACTTTAGGTAATCTTATAAACGTTATAATTTTATAAAATATGTCAATGTTGGCAATGTCGGTTTTAATTTGTTTCATTTACTTTATAAGAGTTATAAATAAATGAAACTAGAAATTAAAATTAATAACCAAGAATTGCATACAAACTTAGGTAAAATCATTTTTTAAAATAGTATTAAAATATGATTGAGATAGACCTAAGTTCACAAATTTCTAATGTGATTAGAAATTTGATAATCTTTTAAATAGGTTTAATAGGATTAAATTAATTTCAATGAAAGATTAAATTTGTAGCAAATATATCCATAAAGGACCTTTTGTCTAAGGTGGGTTCTAGATAGGCTGGGGTATTTAAGTTGATGGAAACGGAACACCCCTACCTGGAAACCTACCTGACAAGGTGAATTAGATAGTTTTGCTACAAGCATGCAATTGTTGATTAATATTTGTTAAAGTTTTTAATGAATGTTAATCAAAATTGTTTAACTTTCCAAAGTAAGGATTATTTTTGGGATAACTTAAACAATCACTTAGTAAAAGTTTTTAGCCATATTTTTTCGAAGTAAATTAAACCCTAGGTTGTGAAAATACTTAATGGGAGGAAAAGATAGATATGATACGTCATGTTTCCACTCACGTCCCTTAATATATGTACTGTGAGACTCATGCTTGGCCTTGAGGCACCTTGGGAGCATCTCCCTTCGGATGGTGTTTGCATGAGTCAATATCAAGGTGAATAGAGAGAGTATTTATAGTAAGTAGGAGAAGGATGTGTGTCAATATATCATATGGTTTCTTTCATTGGTTTGAACGGTGAGACTTTCTTGCATGTCCTCGAGGTGCCCTAGGAGTGTCCCTCTTAGGATGGTTTGTGTAGTTGGTCAATATAAAGGAGAACTCCAGAAATGTATAGGGTCACTTTAGTTTTTACCCCAATCAGTTTTTTTCCTTCGGTTGGCTTATTGGGGTAGAACTTTAGGATCTAAAATGAATGGTCACACTTATGGGAAATTATTAAGCAAGTTCATGATTTTTTGACCAAATAAATGATGACTGATCATTATACGAACAAGAGTTATTCTGGTGTAATGATTAGTTGAGAGTGTCTCAATTTAGTGAAGGGAGAAATTGACTACACTTCGGTAGCCTTGGTCCTAAATCACTAAAGCGTCATTGCAAAATTAGATGTTAAATGAGGTTCATTTATATTTTGTTAAAACTGATTGGATTTTTTTAAGAGTTATGCTAAAATATAATGTAGATGAATATGTTTGTTTTTTCAGCAAATATGTCAAATAGTGATTTTCTGTTAGTTGCTTTTTCTAGTTTGACCAGTTTTAATTACATGACGTGAAAAGAATCCATTAAAATATTTTTCGTGGTAAACGACCTCAAAGTTGTCATGAATAGGGATTGTTCTTAAGTCCCAACCCCTGATGTACCACGAAATGTTCGTAATGCATATGAGGTGTGGATGAAAGCTAATTCGAGGGCCCGAGTTCACATTTTGGCAAGCATACCTGATGTGCTGACCTAAAGATTTGAGAACATGGTCATTGCACATGAGATCATGGAATCAATGCGAGAATTGTTTGAACGTAAGTTCTCACTATTCAAGTAAAATGAGATTGATGACCATGAAACCAATAGTGTTAGTGCCTAAGATAATCTTTAGTCCATATTGAATGTCAAGGGACTAAGAGAGAAAGGAATTGTTGCTAACTCTGATGAAGTTTATCGACGAGGATTTTCCTCTCAAGTGAAACTTGGAGTTTATAATTTGGGTTCCGACACTGATTCCACTACTCTCTAGAAAAGGAAGAACTCCAAAAACAATAAATATAATTTATTTTTCTTGGAGACGTGCTTTCTGCCTGGATAATTGATTCAAGAGCTAGTAACCACGTGTGTTCTTCTCATCAAGGATTTAGTTCCTGGAAACAGTTGGAAGTTGGAGAGATGACTTTTGGAGTCGGTATTGGTGAGGCCGTTTCAGCTATTGCTGTAGGCAGGCTTAAGTTATTTTTGGACGAAACGATATATGTTATTAGATAAAGTATGTGTAGTTCCTCCTATCAAAAGGAACCTAATTCCTATTTTCTGTCTGATTGAACAAAATTATTCCATATCCTTCTCTGAGAATAAAGTGTTTATTATTAAGAATGGAATGGAGTTAGGTTTTGGTTCAATGGAAAATAACTTGTATGTACTAAGGTCGTTAGTCATAAAAGTTGTGCTCAATACTGAATTGTTCAAAACAACAACAACTGTAAAAAGACCGAGAATTTCTCCTAGAGAAAATTTCCATCTTTGGCATCTAAGGTTAGGTAATATCAATCTCAATAGGACTGAGAAGTTGGTGAAAAGTGGACTTCTAAATTATTTAGAAGAAAACTCTTTACCAGTATGTGAGTCATGCCTTAAAGGCGAAATGACCAAATGACCTTTCATTGGAAAAGGTTATAGAGCCAAAGAAACCTTGGAGCTTATAGATTCAGGCCTCTGTGGTCATATGAATATAAGAGCACGAGATGAGTATGAATATTTCATCTCTTTCATAGTTGATTATTCTAGATTTGGGTATCTATACCTAATGCAACATAAGTCTGAAGCTCTTGAAAAATTCAAGGAGTACAAAATTGAAGTTGAAAACTTATAAGGTAAGAAGATAAAAACACTACAATATGATCGTAGTGGAGAGTAGATGGACTTAAGATTTCAAAACTATATGATAGAACATGGAATCATATCCTAACTCTCAGCCCCGGGTACACCTCAGCAAAATGGTGTATCAGAAATGAGAAATAGGACTCTGTTAAACCTGGTTCGGTCTATAATGAGTTATGTTTATCTTCCTGACTCGTTTTGGGGATATGTAGTAAAGACTGCAGTTTATATTTTTAACAATGTTCCCTCAAAGAGTGTTTCTGAAACACCTTTTAAGTTATGGAGAGGTCGTAAAGGTAATTTACGCCATTTTTAGGATTTGGGGATGTCCAGTTCATGTGCTTCTGGTAAACCCAAAAAAGTTGGAACCTCATTCAAAAGTGTGTCTGTTTGTAAGTTACCCCAAGGAAATGAAAGGTGAATACTTCTATGATCCAATTAAGAAAAAAGTGTTTGTGTCGACAAACGCTATCTTATTGAAAGAAGACCACATGGGGGATCATAACCATAAAGTAAACTTTTTTAAATGAGATTTCTAATGAGACTACTGAGACTTCAACAAGAGTTTTTGTACAAGCTGATAGATCAACAAAGGTTGTTGATGCCAGTTCATCTAGTCGTCCATCTCAAGAGTTGAGATTGCCTCGACATAGTGGGAGGGTTATGAACCCACCTGTACACTACATAGGTTTAACCGAAGCCCAAAACATCATATTTGATGATGGAGTTGAGGATTCATTGTCTTATAAGCAAGCAATGGAAGATGTTGACAAGGAAGAATGGATTAAAGCCATGAATCAAGAAATGAAGTCCATGTACTTCAATTCTATCTGGGAGCTTGTAGATAAACCTGATGGGGTAAAACCTATAGGTTGTAAAAGAAACTACCAGAAGAAAAGAGGTGTAGATGGAAAGGTACAAACCTTTAAAGCTTGTGACAAAGGGTTATACCTAGGTTGAAGGAGTGGACTATGAAAAAACTTTCTCACCTATTGTCATGTTAAAGTCTATTAGGATTCTCTTGTCAATAGCCATGTATTATGATTATGAGATATGGAAAATTGACGTCAAGATTTCCTTTTGAATGGTAATCTTGAAGAGACTATCTACATGATTCAAAAAGAAGGATTCATTGAAGAGATAGAGAGAAAAAGGTTTGCAAGCTTAATTGGTACATTTATGGACTAAAACAAGCATCTTGATCAGGGAATATAAGATTTGATACTGAGATCAAATATTATGGCTCTGATCAGAATGTTGATGAGCCTTATGTTTACAGGAAAATCATCAATAACCTAGTAGCTTTCCTCGTGTTGTATGTGGACGATATCCTACTGATTGGAAATGATATAGGTTTTTTGACTGATGTAAAGAAATGGCTAGTTGCCCAATTCCAAATGAAAGATTTCAGAGAGGTGTAGTTTGTTCTAAGGATCCAAATTATAAGGGATCGTAATAACAAAGAGTTGGCATTTTCTCAAGTATCGTATATTTACTAGATTCTTGTCAGATATTCGATGTACCATTCCAAGAAGGGTTTATTAACTTTCAGGCATGGAATTATGTTGTCTAAGAAATAGTGTCCTAAGACTCCTCAAGAGGTTGAGGAAATGAGACAGGTTCCCTATTCATCGGCTATTGGTAGCCTTATGTATGCAGTGTTATGTAGCAGACCTGGCATTTGCTATGCAGTAGAGATTGTCAGTCGATATCAGTCCTAACCAGGATTAGATCACTGGACAGCGGTCAAAACGATCCTCAAGTATCTTCAGAGAACGAAGGACTATATGATCGTGTATGAAGATAAGAATTTAATCCTTACAGGATACACAGACTCTGACTTTCAAACTTATCAAGATTCTAGGATATCCACATCAGGGTCATTGTTCACTTTGAATGAAGGAGCTATAGTATGGCGAAGCATCAAGCAAGGATGCATCGCAGACTCCACTATAGAAGCCGATTACGTAGCTGCTTGTGAAGCTGCTAAAAAGGCTATTTGGCTTAAGAAGTTTCGTACTAATTTGGAAGTTATTCCAAATACGTCTTTGCCCATCACATTTTATTGCAATAACAGTGGTGTTGTGACAAATTCTAAGGAACCTAGGAGTCACCGAAGACGCAAGCACATAGAACGAAAATATCATTTGATTCGGGAGATTGTGAATCAAGGTGATGTGATCATCACGAAGATTGCTTCAAAGCACAACGTTGTTGATTCGATTACAAAGGATCTAACGACTAAAGTGTTTGAGGGTCATCTAGAAAGTCTGGGTCTACGGGATATGCAGCACATTATCTAGGGCAAGTGGGAGATGTTACTGAGGTATTGTGTATGCCCTAGTTTATTGTATTTTTGTACTTTATTTGCATTGTACATTATTCTCTCTAAGCTTTAGGACAAGTGGGACTATGACTTATTATTCATTAGAGAAACCAGTGGTACTTAAGGAGCTAAATGTAAATATAGGGGCAAAAGGGTATTTTGGCCCAGTTGTACTTATGAGCAATTTGTGAAGGATCATCGCACTATTGATTGGTTATATCCAATGGACACAGAAATTTATCTGTAGTGTGAAGAGTGCAGATGTCGGTCTTTAGTGGAGTGATTGGCAGTTAACGGATGTTGGGTAATTTAATTAAAATTTTAATTAATTATCCGAGTACCGTTGGATTTTCAATCTACAGGTCCATTAGGTCCCCACTGTAGCTCAACGGGGATTTAATCTTTGGATTAATTTGAAGTGTTCAAACTAATTGAGGGAATTAATTATATATGATATAATTAATTATAATCTATTTGATACATTATATATGAAAGGCATTTATATATAATTCAAATACCAATTATATGAGTGAGATTCATGTAAGTGAATTTATTATAAATGTGATTTATATTAAATGCCATGTATAGTTGAGAGAGAATAAAATCTATAGTTTATGTTGTATTTGATGCAATATAAAACTATAGGCTATATGTTATATTTGATATAACATATAGTGTATATATGTAATAAAGTTGTTATTACATATATATATATATATATTATTATATTATATATATATATATATATATATATTATATATATATATATATATTATATTATTAATTTATTTAAAATTAATAAAAGGGGAAGGAGTTATAAATCCCTCCTCACATTCTCTTAAGAGAACTAACGTGATAAAAGAAGTTGATGAGATCATTTTCTTCTTAATAATTCATACAAAGAAGAATTTTTCTCTAAAAGAAAGGTTCTCTGAAGAAACATCTTTCTTATCCTCTCCTTCTCCTTCCTTCTTCTAAGGATTCAAGCAAAACCCATGACTCCTATTTGAATCCTTTAATCCCAAAGAGAATACAAAGGGTTTTCAACTGGTAGTGTCCATGCGTGAAGAAGAAGATCCGTGAGGAAGGAGTTCCGTTCGTGATTGTTCGAGGGATTCATGAAGAAAGGTTCTTCAAAGGTGATATCTCTTGAACTTATCTATTTGTTGTTTACTGTAAACTTTATATTGAATAAAAATGGAATTTGGAACGATCTTTACTTCCACTTAAAGGATTTTTTTTATCAAAAATTTCCTTCACTTAATAATTCACACCATGAGATCTATGTTCAGCCTCGTGACACCGTTTGCTTGTGTCCCCCTAAAGAAGGTGTTTGCATTGGTCAATATCAAGGTAAATAGAGGAATTGTATATAGTAAGTGGAAGAGGAATGTTTGTCAAACACATCCCATGGTCTACTTCATTAGTTTGTAGTAAGGTTTCATGCTCAGCCTCGCGGCACCGTTTACTCGTGTCCCTCTAAGAAGGCATTTGCTTGAAATTTTACTCAAACTTCAGTAATGGATAGGATTGTTTTAGTTTTTGCTCTAATCGATTTTTCCCTTTGGTTGGCTCATTGAGGAGGAACTCTAGAATCTAAAATGAAAGGTTACACTTACAAGAGATTGTTAAGCAAGTTAATGATTTCTTGACCGAACAATTGTGACTAATTGTTATAGGAATAAAAATTATTCTAGTGTAATGATTGGTTAAGAATGTCTCAATCCAGTGAAAGGGTGGCTGTCCACCCTACTATGACTTTTATCCTAACTCACTGAAGCATCATTGCAAAATTAGAGGTCACATAGGGTATATTAAAATTTTGCTAAATTTGATTAGTTTTTCATGGGTAATGCATATAACTATTATAAATAATTTGTACGATTTTAAGCAAACTTCATTATGACTAGCACTCAAATTAGCTTTTTGAGTGTCGATAAGTTAACTTGTGATCACTACACGAGTTGGAAAAATACATTCAATACTATGTTAATCATCAATGATCTAATATTTTTCCTGCTTTAGGAGTTCCTCAGGCCCAACTCAAAATGCAACTCGAAACATTTAGGATACCTACGAGAGATCGATAAAGGCAAAAGAGATGGCCCTAACGTACATTATTGCCACCTTATTTGATGTTTTGGCAAAGAAACGTGAATACATGGTTACTGGAAGCGAGATTATGGATTCACTGTGAGAGATGTTTGGATAATCGTCCTCACACCTCAAACATGACGCTCTAAAGTTCATCTTCAATGCTTTTATGAAAGGGTGGAATCTGTCAAATAACACGTTCTCAACATGATGGTCCATTTTAATGTGGATGAAATGAATGAGACTATTATCGATGAAGCCAATCAATTTAGATTTATTCTAGAGACTTTACTAGAGAGTTTCCTTAAGTTCTATAGGAACACTGTTATGAACAAGCCATACTATAACCTGAGCACCCTCCTCAATGAGCTACAGACCTACCAATTTTGACGAAAGTCAAAGAATAGAAGGGAGAGACAAATGTTGCCACTTTCTCCAAGAAGTTCTACAGGGATTCGACCTCTAGAACCAAGTTTGTGCCTTCTTTATTTGGCATTAAAAAGGAGAAGAAAGTGTTGGGGTAGATGACCTAAATCTCGGGGGTCATGTAGTTTGTAATTGTAATGTACAAAAAATTTATTTATTTAATAAAATACGAGATATTTTATTCAACATTTACAGCATTAACCCAGGAAACCAATAAACTAACATCCAAAGTTATCTTCTGTAACTTAATCGTGTATGTAGAGATATACAGGTGGATCATGTTTAAGTGATAACTTAAATGATGTAAGTTTCACTAAACATGCAACGAAAGAAAATAGGATCATAAAGCATTCCAATTCATCAATTTTGGCTTTAAAATAAGCATTTTTATGAGATGTTAAGAGGGTTTCACACATACCTTTGATGATCTACTTCAAACTCGAAATTCAGCTACAATTCTCCATTCTTCTGGCAGTGAACCACCACCAGAACTTCCCTACTATCCTCTAGGAGCCTTAGATTGAGTTGTGGGACTCAAAACAAGCTAGAATTTAGGAAAAAAGAGGAGAAGTTCACTGGTTCATCAATGTTCAAAACATTTTTCAACCTTCAGGCATCTTCAGCAATATCCTCTTTATTACATGTCCATTTCCACTCAAATATGAGTGATTTATACTTATACTTGATGAAAAACTCATCGCCTTATGTAATTCCAGCTCCTACTTTAATTTGAGTCGTAATTTGGGAGTGGAATCATGAGTAAGATGGTTGCTTGTTAGTGGAAAAATCAAACATTTTGGATTTTCCAGAAAATTGAATTAAATTTTAATTTTTAATCAAATTTAAATTTAAATAAATTTTTAATTTTAAAATGAAACACATATTTAATTTGAATTTTCTCAAAATTAAATTTTAATTTATTTTCTGAAAATTAAATTAAACAAAAAATTTATTTTAGTTAATTAAAGAATTCAATTAAATCAATTAATTCTACCATCATGAATCCATATTCACGAAATTAATATTCAAATCATTATTATATATTAACCGACTGTCTAATTCCGTTTCATTCCATAAGTACACTTGTAATTATATCATATGTAATTACTAATTCCCCTAATTCGAATTTGAACGATTCAAATTAACTTATCACGTTATTCTAAAGCTTATTTCATTTGTGAGCTAGTAGGGAGACCTTATGGACTTATAGATTATGGGCTCCAATGATCCGTGATTAATTGGCTAAACTCTGTACACTGAATTAACCCTCATTCTTTAAGTAGCACGTCACTCCACAAAAGCCCAATAGTTGTACTTCTCTCGCTGTAGATATATTGTGTGCACTCAATATAACTATACTTAGTAAGTTAACCCTTCATAGGTTGTTCGTAATGACGACTGGGTCAAATGGTTGTTTTACCCCCGAGATTTCCTCTTGTTCCTTAAGTCCGACTGATCTTCTAATGAACAATTAGTTTATGATTCTATCATCAAATCGAGTCTCTCTCGAGTCAATGAGTGGGTGGGGCCCCTTGTTCAAGACCTGAAGCCATCACTTAAGGGAACAACCACTCTACTATCCCTGAAAGCGGGTAGGAGCGAATTCCTTCTTGTACCCTATGTCCCCAACTATCTATCTGGTCTTACCCCTGAAATGGGAGGTTTATTGAGCTGACACTGTTGAGCCAACCCTGACCTATGCAAATCTATGGATAGTCTTGAATAAACAGAAGTTCATAGGTAGCTCAAGAATAAGGTTAAATATCCAAGTCATCGCTTTAAAATAGTCAGTCTTAAACAGTAAACAATGTTATAAAATAAGAGTGACTTTATTTCTTGGTCTGATCTTATGCAAACTCATTGCACAGGATGCATTCACTTCTCATATCATCGCATGAATGACAATCAGGATTACTTCATTTGTAGAACTTTACAACTCTTTGTAACAACTATAGAGTGGGCCACATATAATAGTGTTACTAAAATAAGGCACCTATCCTTATTCATATACTATAGACCATTTTGGCTACTTACTCGAACTTCATCCATCTTTATGTCTTCACATAAAGTTCAAGTATTCATATAACAACCATGGATCTTAGTTTATTGGATTTAGTCTTGAATGCAATTTGCAAAATTCAATAACAACTTTATTGAATAAATGTCAAATATTTAACTTTACGAATTGCGAGTTTTAGGATATTCAACCGAACAAACTCCTACTTGGACATAAAATCTAGTGGATAAATATATACAAATATATACAATGTCGTGTTCAAAGAGAGAATAGAATAAATAAAATAAACTAGGGCATCAGATACCCATTAATTCTCCCACTTCCCCTAGTTCTAAGTTTCTCGTAGTCCTAGTCCGACTAGATGACCCTCAAACACTTTAGCTGAGATGACCTTTGTAAAAGGATCAGCCAAGTTGTCTTGAGAGGCTATCTGTGTGACGATCACGTCTCGTCTGTGTACAATCTCCCTGAGATGGTACTTTCGCTCGATGTGTTTTCCACATTTATGGCTTCTACGTTCCTTTGAATTTGCAACCGCTCAAATGTTATCACAATATAAGATGATCGGCATGTGCATATTTGGAACTACTTCCAAATTAATCAGGAACTTTCTAAGCCATACTGCTTCTTTGGCTGCTTGACTTGCAGCTACATACTCAGCTTCCATTGTAGAGTTAGCAGTACAACTGTGCTTGGTACTTCTCCATACTACTGCTCCTCCATTTACAATGAATACTAACCTCGGAGTTGATTTCCTTAAATCAATATCGGTCTGGAAGGCATAATCAGTGTATCCTGTAAGGATCAGATCCTTAGTTCCATACACAAGCATATAATCCCTCGTTCTCCAAAGATACTTGAGGTTATTTTTAACGGCAGTCTAATGTTCATATCATAGATTGGACTGAAATCTGCTGACAATTCCAATTGCATAGCATATGTCAGGACGAGTACACAACAATGCATACATTAAACTCCCTACTATTGATGCATATGGAAATCGTATCATAACCTCATTCTCTTGACGTGTCTTAGGTCTTTGTTCCTTAGACAGATGAATTCCATGTCTGAAAGGTAACATTTCTTTCTATAGCTTGTAAAGGTAACATTCCTTTCTATAGCTCATAAATCGTATCATAACCTCATTATCTTGTCTATATAAGATATCTGAGATAATGTTAAAGTTCTATTTTTGCAGTTTCAAACTATTTGTATCCCAAGAACATACTGAGCTTCTCCCAAATCTTTCATTTGGAATTGCGTAGTAAGCCATCTCTTAACATTAACCAATAATTCTACCTTATTTCCTATGAGTAGAATATCATCAACATATAGGTTCATAAACATTTTATTCAAAGCCATAAAAATTGATTGCAGTGTCAAATCTCATATTCCAGGATCGAGATGCTTATTTCAACCTATAAATGGATCTATTAAGTTTGCAAACATTTTGCTCTTGATCCTGTTCTTTAAACCCTTCTAGTTGAGACATATTGATACTCTCTTGAAGATAGCCATTTAGAAAGGTTGTCCTGACATCCACTTGTCAGATTTCATAATCATAAAATGTGGCTATGGACAAGAGTATTTTAATAGACTTTACCATGACAACCGGAGAAAAGGTTCTTCATAGTCTATCACCTCCCTTTGGGTAAACCTTTTTACCCCAAGTCCAGCCTTGTAGGTTTGTACCATACCAGCTTGGTCTCATTTTCTTTTGTAGATCCACTTGCAACCGATGGGTTTTATCCTTTCTGGTTGATCTACAAAATTCCAGACTGAATTGAAGTACATCGACTCCATTTCAAGGTCCATAGCTTTAATCCAATAGTCTTTATCCACATCTTTCATTGCTTGTTTGAAAGTTAAATGGATCCTCTAAGCCATAATCTGGTATGATGACTTGAGTTTCAGTTAAATCCATGTACTGATCAAGTTGTTTCATAATCCTCCCACTACGTCGAGGCACTCTCAACTCTTAAGAAGGATGTGAACTACCAGTTTCATCAACAACTCTTGTTGATGGACCTGCTCAATTAACAACTCTTGTTGATGCATTTATTATTTCTCTTGTCATTTCATCAATTGTAGCCTACTGTGAGGTTGATGATGTTTGATGTGGTCTTGCTCTAGGAAACTTGCATTTGTCGATACAAATACTTTATCTTCCTGAGGATCATAAAACAAACCACCTTTTGTCTTTTTAGGGTTACCTATAGATAGACCTTGGAACGACATTCTAACTTCTTAGGATTTTGCATCAACACATATGCTAGATGTTCGGTGTAAAGTAGGTGTCGTTAGTTCTACCTAACCTAAAGAAAACAATATTTATAAAGCTCAAACAACAACCTAACTAACTCGTAGTTAAAGTGGAGTAAGAGGTCAATCCACAGGGAAGGTTTTATTTTTTATCCTTTCTTAACTAACCTTGACTATTAAAGCAACAAAACGAAGGATTGATCAAATTGGAAAAATGCAAAGATCAAAAGATAAAAGATGAATGTAAACAAGTAAGGAATGATATTGCATCTAGTTCAAGTTAGACGTTCAATGCAATTCCTATCATCGAATTCTAAAAGTTTATTGACAAATGGATTATGCTCGCAACTACTCGCTCAGCTCGATCAAGCTAGCCTCTACAAAGTCCGAAAACTAGCAATAACCTAGTCGAGAGAGCGTCCAAATCATTAATTAAGGTTGGATAGGCCAAACCCTAATCCACCTACATGCTTCTACTTCTATTGGGTTCGATAGCGGCCATATAGAATAGAAAACATGTGCATTAGGTTCTAAGATTCAATTGTGTTGATTAATTGTTAAGATAGCTTACTCAATTAACCAAATTTTCTCCAAATCTAGTAATTAGTGCATCCAAGGATAACCATCAAACACACAATTACTATTGCCTCTTGAAGATCTTGGCTAGACATTCCATCAAATACACAGAAAGCAATATATTTAACAATGATTGTGGCAAACCCAAGGATCTAGGCTATATATGTTCAAGATATAGATCAGTCAACATGCTTCAAGAATCAAAATTAGATTCAAGAAAGCACAATTCGAATTGCAATTGGTAAAAAAGTAGAAAACTCAAAAGAATTTCAAGAACCCTTGAAATCGAAACAAGATTCAATCAAACTTCACAAATTCATTGACAAATTGTATGAAGAATTACAAGAGTTTTGTTTACATTTCAACTAAAATATAAAATCTAACCTAAATTGGAACAGGAATTATGAAAGAAGTGAAAGAACTCGGGAAGATATCCCAGCCTCCATGGATTTTCTTCCTCTTCCTTCACAAAAATGAAAGAAAAACCCTTTATAGTTTGCAGGCTAGCGTCACGACACTGAGGTAGTGTTGCAATGCTAAATGGATGAAACGGCCAAAAAGAGTTAGGCTTGCATTTCAACGCTACCCTCAATTGCTTGTCAATGCAAGTCGCGTGCTCGGGATGATTTGCGTCAAAGTTCGAAGTGTTGCAATGTTGCCTTGTTTTACAGTAGAATGAGGATTTCTGTCTTCAAGCGTTGCTCAACGCCTCTCCTAGGGTCGTCACGCTGCAACTCGATGGTGAATACTCGATTCTCAATGGAATTTTGGTAATTTAGTTGATTCTCTTCAAATTGATGAATTTCTTTGTTATTTTGGATCCTTTTTAGCCCCATCTTCTCTTAATGACTCCTAAATGCTTCGGGAACCGTTTTACCTACAAAATTAGCATTTAAAGCAAATAATCAATACAATTTTGGGGGAATTAACATAGAAAATATACATTCTTTAAAAACCTAACACTGGGCATCTCTAGATCCTAAAATGATGTAAACTATCTTTACGTTCTCTCCATAGCTCGTAAAGTATTTCAGGAACACTTTTCGAGGGAACCATGTTCAATATATACACTGTAGTCTCAATTGCGTGTCCCCAAAACGAACTTGGTAGCTGAGCATAACTCATCATAGAATGAACCATGTTTAACAATGTTCTGTTTCTCTTTTCTGTCACACCGTTTTTTTTATGTGTGCCACATGTTGTGGGTTATGACTGGATTCCATGTTCTATCAAATAGTCCTAGAACTTTAAGTCCAAATACTCACCACCTCGATTTGATTGAAGTGTTTTAAGATTTTTACCTAATCGGTTCCAACTTCAGCCTTATATTCCTTGAATTTTTCAATTGTTTCGGACCTACGAGGCATTAGGTAAAGATGCCAATACCTTGAATAGTCATCAATGAAGTTGATGAAATATTTATATCCTCGTCTAACTTTAATATTCATCGGATCACAAAGGTCTAAATGTACCAGCTCTAAGGGTTATTTGGCTCTAAGACCTTTTTCAAAAAAAAAAAATCTTTTAGTCATTTTACCCTCAAAACAAGATTCATATGGAGGTAATGAACTGTCTTCTAATTGATTTAGATGATCGTTCTTCACCAATCTCTCAATCCTGTTGAGATTTATGTGACCAAGTCTCAAGTTCCAAAGATAGGCATTGGGAGAAACTTTCATTTCCTTATTTTGAGTGTCAACTGTTTTGAACATCTTTATATTCAAAACGGCTTTTACCTCAGTTGATTTAAACATATACAAGTTATTTTCTAGTTTTGCAGAACAAATATTGATATCTTTAAAAAAATTTGTTCCAGTAAACATGAGACAAATATTAAATTCCTTTTCATAGAAGGAATGTATTAAAAATTTTCAAGTAAAATGCATCTATCTTCTATAAATAACTTCATATCTCCTACTACTTTAGCTGAAGTAACCTCCCCGGTCTCTGCCATAAAGGTTGCTTCGTCTTCTGTAAGTTGTCTCTAGGAACTTGTTTCCTGAGAGAAAATACAGATATGATTTGGCACCTGAATCAATTGTCCAGGTTTTTTTTTTATCATTTTCCACTAAGCAAGTTTCGATGACTTATAAATTGCATTTACTTTGTCGTTTGATTTTTACATTCTTATCTATATTGTTCAAAACTTTAGATGAGTTGAGAGAAAGAGGAGAACCCTCTATTAAAACTTATTTCGAATCATCATTTTCTAGTAATTTGCATGTTGAATTATCATTATCGTTAACTAAAAAAGATGCGAGTATTTTAGAAGAATTCGACGTGCTGAAATTTTAAACATAATTAGAAAATTGCAACTTAATCCAAATCAAGTTTTAGAAAATAATAATAATATACCCATAATAATTTATTTATTGGCAACGATTCTATAGTGAGTCAGAATAAATGCTACCGTGGGGCAGTAAAAAATTACTTCACTAAAACAAGACATATTGACTAAATACTATCACTAGAATAACTCTTATTCCTATATTCATTTAGTTACCATTTTTTGGTCAGAAATTACGAGCACTCAGTAACTCTTTAAGTGTAACCCTCAATTTTCAGACTTCAGAGGTAGACCCTAATGATGCTACCGAATTGGAGAGTCAGGGTTAGGAATGGACCAAAGAAATTCTATCCATTTCTAGAGTTTGAATTGTTCCGAATCATATCTTACAAACCTCTAAGGGGATAGCCATCGTTAAACGACTAGCAAGGGCTGCCTAAAGCCAACCAATAGGCACAACATAGGATTCTCACGGTCCAAACTAGCGGAAGAGACCACAGGACATGTTGACACATATCCTTCACCCACTTACTATGAACTACTTTCCTCATTCACCTTGATCTGGACCCATACAAACACTTTCCAAATGGAGGTCGCTCCTGGGGTGACACGAAGTGTTGTGTTAATCTCACGATGTGAACTTTCTAGTGGCGTGAGAGTTGAAATCAATATATCACATATTTGATTTTTCATTGAACAACTTCCCTTTATTCACCTTGATCTTGATTTATGCAAACACTTTCCGAATGGTGGTTACTCCCAGGGTGACACGAAGCGAAGCATGAATCTCGATGTGAAATCTTAGGGATACGAGAGCTAAAAACAAGATATCGTATATGTTATTAATCTCCCACTGAAGTGTTCTAATAATATATCATATACACTATTAAACTCCCACTGAAGTGTTCTACTAATTGTTTGGGTATATTGATACTCGGGTTTATTTCGATTAAATAAACATCTCTAAGTCTATGTGATTTTATCCAAATATAACACTTATAAATGGATTTTAACATACGATGTCTAGGTGATAAACAAGTTTTAAAACCTTACACTGCTCACATATGCTTACAAAATCGGTTAACAACGCTCCATTATTCGACCGTAATTCCTAGGTAAGAGGTGTTTCATATATCGTCAACTTAAATAGCCTCAACCGTAGACAGGATTATATATCGGTTGAGTTTGTAGCCCAAGTTTTATAAGATAATGACATATTTTAACTATTAAAATAAGTGGTTAACCTACGTGAGCATGCAACTTATCTTTGATATGGATTTTAATGTCTAATCTAATTTTATAATAATTTATAAAACTTTAGACATGCTTTGTATCCATAACATATATCAGATATCTCATGATTTAATATATCACATATATTAAAACAATTGAAACACTAAACATGCATACTATATATTATGACACCTTATAACATACTTTCAATGCATGTAAAATACTTCCTATGGTGGGATTTTAAATCTACATGGCATACTATATGCACATACAAGATTTATTTAATTATAACATACATCATATGCATAAATAATTAAACATAAATTGATATGGTTTAGTTTGACATTTTCAGGTAAACAAAGGCCTAATTCTTTCATAAATCAGCAAAATTGGGTCCAAAATACTTTTGGAATGCTCGAATCACCCTGAATCAGACCCGAACTTCGTGAACCAGACCTCTAATGCTCAAAATTGGGCTAAATCGGGTTTAATTAGGTCGAACCGTACCTTCTTGACTTGAACTGACCAGACCGATTCACTTGGACCGCCGGTTTGGGCTCGCAAGTGCATGTCGGGCTGGGATGAACAGTGTCGCACTGCTGCATGCCAGCGTTGCAACGTTACGGGATGTTCTTCACGATTCTGGGCTGGAACTCTTCATAAGCACATATTAAGGTCTATCAATCAAGAGCCAATTACAAGAGTTACAACACAATTGAAGATAATTTAATGCCAAAACTCAGAAACACCATATCAGTTCATCATTTTCATACAACTTATAAAAAATACCCACCAAGCCAAAATTAATTTGAATCGAATGCTTAAATGATGTTCTGATACCAATTGTAAGTTTCTCTAAACATGCAGCGGAAGAAAACAAGATCATAAAGAATTCTAATTCATCAATTTTGACTTTAAAATAAGCATGTTGTTAGTCTTTATTGGAATGATCGACAATTAATGGTTGTTGAATAATTTAATTAAATAAGTTTAATTAACTATTCAAGTACTTGGAGCTTCAATCTACAGGTCCTTAAAGTCCTCTCTATAGCTATGTATTGAGAATTAATTTTGGATTAATTTGAATTGTTCAAATTAATTGAGAGAATTAATTATATATGATATAATTAATTTAATTAATTATATGTGATAAAATTAATATCATGTATTTGATAAATTATAATATAAAGTTTATTTGAGAGGAAATAAATATTTGAATATGATTCAAATATTAATTATGTCAATTGGACTCGTATAATTAAATTTAGTATAAATGTCATTTATATTAAATATCGCACATGATTGAGAGAGTTATAACTATAGGATTATCTCTCCCTTTAATTATCTGTCAGTTAAATGTGGTTAGTGGAGGCAGTTTTGAGAGAGGATTTGTCTTCATCGTCTTTTTCACAGGGAGACTCTCTGTGTCTTTGTTCTGTAAGCAATCACTGAAAAAGTTTTTTTTTCTCTCATTTAAAAGCTTTCTTCCTCTTTCCAAAAGAACACAGAGTCCACATGTCCTGTGATTCTCAACCCCTAAGGAGAATACAAAAGGCTCCGCTTGGTGGTATCCCTTTGGTTTGCTGTGTTTTGGAGATATAAATTCATTGGAGGTTCGTGACCTTTTGGAGAGGAATTACGTGAAGAAACGTTCTTCAAGGGTAAGCTTTCTTGAAACCCTAACCCTTTTTCTTCTTCTTCTTAGCATGCTTTAAAACTAAGTTCATATATAATTTAGTTCTGTAAATTTCAATTCTGTATAAAAATCTAAAAATTAGGACCGATCCCCGCTTCCGTTGTGGAATTCACCATTCCTTCAGTACTAAGATAGTTAAGATTGATAAACTTCTATTTCTTAACATAAATATGATTTCTATCATCTTTAATCTATCCATATCTTATCTTTCCTCTATCACGTGTAACTAAATTTCTAATGAGTTAAGAAGGTTAAACTAACTTTTTCACAAGTTTTGCATAATTAAAGTTCATCTTTATTAATGTGTGATTAAAAACGTTGCTTGAATTCATTTGACAATTCGGTTTAAGTAAAATAATCCACTGCTTGAGAGAGTAGGTGATTATGGACATCATATTAAACAAGGAAATAAGTAACTTTAGAAATAAAGTCAACCTTTTGTCTGAAATTAACTTGAACATGCATCCTAGAAATATGGTAAATGTGACTAAAAAACACTGAAAGGTGTGTTCTTCATTTTATTAGTTAACGGCATAAACACATAACTACATAAGAAAATGTTAGTAACCCTTCTCAACTTTGTCTTATCAGTTTATTTTTCCTTCACTTCCACGCACATTGCTTAATTGTATTTGTATTTGTCATCATCATCTTCACTTCTATAATTCCTTGCATCATAACACACTCGGTGCATCATCGCTCACCACCATTTGTAATCAACCCACTACTTTAGCTGTATGAAACTAACTCATTGTATTAATTAAGATTTTATCACGTAAAGATCATTCATCAAGCTCAACACATTTTATTCTATAGTCCCTGTATTTGACCCTGGACTGACCAGGAATTCTATTTGAACTTATATTTGAAGGAATCGGTAAAGGTTTAGAGCGAAAACGGGGATCGGTCCTAAATCCCAATTTTTCCATAACATGAATTTTACAGAAACAAAACAGAAACATTAAGCATCAAAATAAAAATTACAGTATACTAATTTTGAATAAAAGAGAAAAGGGATAAGAATACTCTTACCTTTGAAGAACCATTCTTTAAATTCTTTCTCTAGAAAATCATGAACAATCAAGATGGCGACCATCGGTTGGTTTTCTCAATATTCTCTATGATGAGAATCTAAGGAGTTTTGGGGCTCTTGGAATTCTAGGAGAGGGAAAGATGAGATAAGAGGAAGTGATTTTTCTTTGGGTAGAAGCAATTACACACAGAGAGAGAACTCACAGTCTCCTGAGAAAAAGATGAAGACCCTTTCACCTTACCTCACGAGTTACAACTCTCTTCCAATTTAAAATTGAAAAATAAATTAAAATCAATTTAATTATTTAAAAAATATATGATAACTACTTTATCATATATTATATACAGTGAACTACATGTTATATCAAATATAACATATAGTCTATAGTTTTATATTATATCAAATATAATATAACCTATAGTTTTAATTATCTCATTAATAGAATCTAATATAAATCACATTTATGTTAAATTTAATTATATGAACCCAATTCATATAATTAATATTTGAATCATATTCAAATATTTATTTCCTTTCCAATAAACTTTATATTATACTGTATCAAACACATTATAGTAATTGTATCATATATAATTAAAATAAAATAATTATATCACATATAAATAATTTCCTCAATTAATTTGAACCATTTAAATTAATCCAAAATTAATTCTCATAAACTCCCGTTGAGTTACAGAGGGAATCTCATAGACTTGTAGCTTGAAACTCTAATAGTACTTGAATAATTAATTAAACTTCTTTAATTAAATTACTCAACATCCGTTAACATTCGGGCACTCCACTAAAAATTGACAGCTGCACGTTTTGCACTACAAAAATATTTATGTGTCCATTGGATATATAACCAGTCAACATTACAATCACCATTCACTATTTGTTCGTAACCAGTCAAGAATATTTGAGTTGGAGTAGGAAAACATTGTCTTTAATATAGATCATTCATTGTACTTAACAACTAAGGCAGAACATAAGGCATTTATTGAATTGTTGACCATCGCTAAATTCACCAACCATTTTCAACGCAACAGTGTCCGCTGAAGAAGTCATGCTGAAGTTGTGGATCGTCTATTCATCCACTATCTTTACTCTTCTTCGTTTTAGTCCCATCTCAGAGGTGCTTCTCCTTTTGCCTTACCAAACTCTCTTAAGAAATCTCATCCATCAATAGATACATCTCTCATAAAAACTTGAAAAAGAAGATTCTTTGGTGCAATTTGATCGGTGCAACAATAGAACCTTTCAAAACACTTAGAAATCTCCCCCTAAAATTTGGGATGAGATTGTCATATTGGCGGCCTATGGTGCACTAAATCTTTTCTTTTTGGTTATTATGGTGCTTTTATACCTCTTAATTGAAAGGTTTTTTTTCTAACTTATCATTTAGTATTTTTTTTTTGTTGGTTGATCTCTCCTATTTTTGTACTTATCTATGTACTCATTGATTTATGACCGTGAATTTCTTTTGGGTCTGGAATATGATGAGGATGCTATGAATGTGTGTTTGGATGCACTACTAATCCTTTCATCTGTTAGTTTCATGTTTAATAAAAATTAAGCCTATATATTTTATCTCAATTTCTAAACAATCTCAAAGCTAAAATTTACTCAAAGTTTTCAAACAAAGCAATCAACTCTTTTAAAATTCGTTAATCTTAATATAACTTAGTGGATAAATTAAGCACATCAATTACCATTTTAAATTAGGATGATTTGATCTTCTTCTCCAAAATTATTATTGAACTACAATATTTTAAAAAAAAAAAAGCTTCAAAATCCTCAATCTCCGAAATGCATAAATGATCAATCTAATTGTATGTAATTTAAATTGTGTTTGTGTGTGTATAAATATAAAACTCAAATTTAATGAGCTTGATTAAATAAGTTAATAATTATGATTAGTAAAAAGTCCAAATTCCTTTACAAAAATCGTATATCAAAACCCACAAATCATCACCGGTCGGCCATTTTCGGCCACCGGCGGCGCCGACGAAAACAAATTAGAATCACAAGAGCATTTCACCACCGGAGCAACCGACAAAATCAGAGCTTGCTCGACTTCGAGGTCGACACGTCGTCGGATCAAATACAAAATATACTCCATAAACGCCGCCTCACACGGCAGTTTTATTGGCCCATCCGCCGGCAGCCCAAACTCCTCCTCCGACATCTTCAACAACTCCCTTAAAACATAGTTCCCCAAATACCTTATGGGCAAAACGCACCGTTTTTGGTCCACCGTGTAGACCACAAAATGGCCCTTATCTGCCACCGTGGAGGAGCTTCTCGTTCTTGGCAGTGAGATCCTCCGCCGCCGGTCGGCCGCCGCTGCAAGCTTTTGCCACGTATGGGCTAGTTTAATAAGGGTTTTGGGAGTTACCATATTTTTGTTTGTTTGAGATGTTGGAAAGAGGAAGATTTTGGTGTTAATTTATATGTGTGCGTGTGTGAAACGTAAAATGAATTTTGTATAAAAAAAAATTTGGTGCGTACTTATCTTTGTACAATTTCGATTGAATACCAACAAAAATCTATAGAGATAGATTTTCTTAAAGGAGATGCATGAAATTAAGTATAATATAAGCGATATCTAATTATTGTTCTTTTTATATTGGATACATGACCATATGTGAATGTTGGGGGAAGATGGAATGAAGGTGGGATGTTTTTAATTTTTGTTCTCAAAATTGGGTTCAATTAATTTAGTTTTTCTTTTTCCTTTTTTTTTTTTTTCCCTTCATTGGGAACAAAGTTGGGTCCATAGATTTTGTTTCACTACAAGAAATGGCAGCCACATGAGAGGAAGGAGATAATTTGATATAGGGAGGGATCATGAATTATTTCAATTCTAAGATGGGTAGTGACAATGACTTTAGATTATGCTCTATTGTATTGTAATATGCTTCTTTTTATATATCCAAAAAGTGAAAATTTAATTGCACCTCTTCTTCAAATTTTTTGTCCCATCAATTCAAAGAATTTAGTATTATTCTTTTGGAAAAAAGGAAAGGACTAGACTCATAGCATTAATTAGGTATGTATTTGTTAAATTCTTTGTGATGTGGAGAAACTATATTGGAGGAAGGTATCACATTATCTTAATTTTGATGGAAATTACAATGGGTTGCTCCTAAGTCATCCTATATATACTAAAAATGTTGAAGATAATATTAAAATAAAAAATAATAGAACTTGTATGACCCACATATAGACTCTATTGATGGATACATCTCACGAGTCAATGATTTTTCTCCTTTAGATGAAAATAAAAGTTTTGGATGGTAAAAGAATCAAAACCTACATCAATTTAAGTTTGAGGTGATGTGCAAATTGAATGAAGGTTAAAAGTAATATATGTTATTTTTCTCAAATTTTGTGTCTCAAAAAATGAAAGTTTTAGATGGTAAAAAAAATAAAACCCACGTTAATTCAATTTTGCGATGAAATGGTGTGAAATTTCAATAGAAAAAAATAGAATAAGATTAAAAATAAATATAGCTGTTTTTGTGGCTTTTCGAGAAAAATGATGTTACCCCTAACATGTCTATCTTTTACTTAATTTTATGGATATTTTGACAATATTTTAGCGAAATGTCGCAATATTTTCATCCTTAATTAGAAATGACATTAGTGTGTGAAATTATATAATTGTAGTGCAATCAGACTTATAAAATTGAAAAAACTTGAATTGATTGAACTGACATAATAATTCCCAAAAAAAAAAATAAAAAATCTCCCAACATATTGTTGAAATCTCGAATTTTCGTCGAAATGAGGGAAAGGCGAAATTTGGAGGCCTTCCAAATCTCGTAAACAAAAAATTAAAAAGCAAACTCGTTATCAAATTAGGCCCATAATTTTAATTCACGTTATCTCTTAGGTACATTATGACATTTTCTACTCTAAGTGTCTACATAAATTTTATAATTTTAATTCACATTATATCTATGGTACGTTATGAAATTTTGTACTCTAAGGGTCTATATAAATTTTAAAAATAGAAAATTAAGACGAAATCATTATCGAATGAAATCTCAACTTGGATCACAAGCTTGAGACTTGATGTTTAATATTGTGAGAGTTTTGAACCTACATTAGATGGCCAAACAGAACGCAAACAATCAGCAGAATAAACCGAAAGCAATAAAGAACGAACACCAAGATATATAGTGGTTTGACCAATTTGGTCTATATCCACTTTGAGAACCAGCTTGAATCAATTTTATTAAAAGTAATGAGGAATTTACAATTACAGATAATCAACAATAATCACCAATCTGTAATTTTGATACCCATTAATACCGAGAGATCCGCACACGACTTCGTCTCTAAAACTGAGAACAACCCATTAAAAAACAGCCCAGGTTAAGTGCACTACTCGCCTTTGACTGACGAACTCATTAGATAATACCCACGCCAGACTTGCAGCCTACACGGCAAAAATCGAACAGCCTCTTCGTTGGACGCAAACGTCCACCGTCGGAACCACATCGAACGAAACCCACGGATGAAAACTACTAGCGCCCGAATCGCGGCCCACTGTCGTTCACCTTGACCGACGAGCACCCACACAAACAACCGTTGAACACCCACCTGTGGATGATGACAACCCACGCCGGACGTGTGTCTCCCACGAAGCCGGCTGCTGCGTGCGTCTGCTGTATGTAAAAATCGGCTGCCTCTTTTTTTTCTTCTCTCTTTTTAGTTTCAAGATTTTTCCCGCCCTAAAGTAGAAGATGGGATTAATTACAAAAATGTCATTTGCCCATAATTACCATAATGCCACTAGACCTTTAATTTCACCAAAAAACCTAATAAAGCCCACTTAAATTCCTTGTTGTTTTCTACAAATCTTCCTCATAACAAGAATATTTAAGTTCCAAGCTAATTCTCCAATTTCTCTATCATCCGAATTTAATATTCAGTCCATCTAATAGGTATTTAAACCTATGTGCTGGAAGAACCTTAGTTAACATAACTGAAAAATTCTCAACTGTATGAACCTTGACCAGTTCAACATTTTTTTGAACCACAACTTCTCTGGTAAAATGAAATTTGGCATCGATATGCTTAGACCGTCTGTGATGAGATGGATTCTTCATAAGATGAATAATACTCTAGCTATCACAATGAACGATAGGAATGAACTCCTGCGATAACAACTCACCAACTATTCATTTTCAACCACACTGCCTCTTTCACAACTTCACCCACTAAAATATACTCTGACTCAATAATAGACAATACAACAACTGACTATAGAGCAACCTTCCAACTGACCACATTACCAAATAAACGAAAAATGTGACCTGATAGAGACCTTCTTTTGTCAAGGTCTGCAGCGTAATCTGCAACTGTGAAGCCTTCCAACAATGCTGATTTATCACAATCCCTGCTGAAACACAATGGTACACTGGCACTACCTTTCAAATATCGAAGCATTTAACTGCATTCCAATGCTCATTCCCAGGATTTGACATAAACCGACTTATCATACTCATAGCATATCCCAAGTCAGGCCTAGTACAAATCATTAAATACATAATACTTCCAACAACATTACAATAGGGAATATTAGACATCTCTAACCTTTCTTATTCAGTAATAGGACACTGGGACGAATAAATCCTAAAATGAGATGCTAAGGGTGTCGAAACTACCTTACAACCAGACATAATACTTCTCAAGTAGTTTATGCAAATAACTCTCCTGCAAAATGGTTAACAAACTTTTCTCCCTATCTCTTTTCACATCCGTGCTTAGGATCCTTTTCAGTTCACCTAAATCTTTTATATCAAATTTACTACTCAACCATTTCTTGAGATCACAGATTTCAGAATAATGCTTAGACACAAGGATCATATCATCTACATACAGAAGTAGACAAATATATGTACCTTTCTGAGATAGTTTCCAGTACACGCAGGCAATATATAAGCTCTTGTGAAACCCTTGCTTCAAAATAAAGGTGTCAAACCTGATATACCACTGTCTCAGAGATTGCTTCAGTCCATAAATGGAGTTATGAAGACGACAAACCATGTTTTCCTTGCCTTTCACCTCATAGCCCTTAGGTTGAGCCATGTAGATCATTCCTCCAATTCTCCATGAAGGAAAGCTGTGGTGACGTCCATCTATTCAACAAACATATCAAAGTGAACAACAACAGATAAAATTAATAGAATGGACGAATGCCTCACCACCGGAGAGAAAATCTCATGAAAGTCAACTCTCTTCTTTTGAGTGTAGCCCTTGGCTACCAGTTTAGCCTTATACCTAGACTTGTTGTCACCTCCTGTACCTGGCTTTATTTTATAAATCCACTTTGACTGAATGAGTTTCTGATTAGGAGGCCTTGGAACCAATGACCATGTCTGATTCTTTTGCAATGAGAACAACTCTGCTTCCATAGCATCCTTCCATTGTTCTTTCGAATCAAATACAACCTTCTCAAAAGTGAGAGGCTCTACTTCAATACTATCAACTGCACAAGTAAAAGCATAAGCAACTAAATTAGCATAACCATACCTCGTAAGAGACTATCTCACCCACTGAGGCCTGTCACGTGTAAGCGGATAGTTCTGTAGGTCACTGCTACTTGAACTTTCTTCATCGAAAGCTCCCTCATCAATCAAAGTCCTCTGCAGTTGAGGTTGTCTACCATCAGAACTAGATGTCTGATCACTGGATTCACCTGAACTAACTGATGGTCGTGCTTTAGAATCAATTCTAACCTCTGCCTCAACCTAATCAACTGTCTGCTGTTTCTGCTGCTCTTTGACACAAAATGACATCTCTGTTTCATTAAAGGTCACATCTCTGCTGATAATACATTTATTTCTCCCATCTTCCAAGCACCAAATTTTATATCCTTTAACACCCTGAGGATAGCCAATAAACATACATTTTAGTGTCCTCTTATTTAGCTTCCCTTCCTTAACATGAGCATAAGCTGAACATCCAAACACTCTGAGATTATCTAAACTTGGAGCTTTTCCTGTCCATATCTCCTGAGGAGTCTTTAAGCCTAAGGCGGAAGATAGACTCCTATTAATGAGATAACAGGCTGTTTGGGTAGCTTCCTCCCAAAACTTCAAGGGTAATGAAGCATTTTTCAAGAGACATCTTGTACGCTCCATAATTGTTCTGTTAAACCTCTCAGCTAAACCATTCTACTGTGGAGTGTACTAATAGTGAAATGCCTCATAATTCCCTCAAATTTGCAAAATTTATCAAATTTGTGATTCACAAATTCTAAACCATTGTTTGTAGTCAGATACTTTACTTTCCTACCTGTTTGGTTATCGACTTGTTTTTTCCATTCAAGAAATTTTCCAAAAGCTTCATCCTTCTATTTCAATGGATACATCCACACCTTCCTTGAAAAATCATCAATGATCGACATGAAGTATCTTGAACCTCCCATAGAAGGAACCTTTATAGGATCCCACAATTCTGAATGAAAATAATCCAAAATTCCTTTGGTAGAATGCTTCTTTTTCCCAAACTTCTCTCTAGTAGACTTTCCCATTATACAATGTTCATAAAATGGGAGTTCAATGTCTTTAACTCCTCCAAGCAAACCTTGTTGTGAAAGAGCTTGAAGACCTCTTTCACTCACATGAGTTAGTCTGTTATGCCATAACATAGACTTATCTGTTTCTTTCCCAAATGCAACAGTAGCACTACCTGTAACTACAGTACCCTTCAACACATAAAGACCATTCCTCAAGGTCCCCTTCAGCTTAACCAAAGAACCCTTGATAACCTTCAGAACTCCATTATCATATTTATAGGAATAACCTGCTCTATTTAATTTGCCTAGAGAAATTAGATTTCGTTTGAGTTATGGAACATATCTTATGTTAGTAAGAATTATGATCATTCCATCATGTGTTGCAATTTGAACTGACCCAATTTCTTTGACATCACAAGCATCATTATCACCAAGCAAAACTGATTCCCCATCATTTTCTTGAAAGTCAATCAAGAAATCCCGATTAGGAGTCATGTGAAACGTGCACCCTGAATCCATAATCCAAGCATCCTGAATATCGTTGTTGGACAACATCAAGACCTCTGCTGAATCATACCTATCAGTAACATTTACTGCACTAGATTCCCCTGCATACTTGCTACTTATGCTTCATTGCTCTTATTCAAAAGGTAATTTTTCTTAAAGTGTCCTTCTTTTTGACATAGGAAACTCTTTCTGACTTTTCCCTTTGATTTTGACCTGGATCTCGACTCTTTTTCTTTTTCGTTCTTTTTCTCACTTCTGCCTCTAACCATGAGCAACTCTCCATCCTTGCATTCCTTTTTAATCTCGAGGTTTCTCGTTCTCAAGGCATCCAACACTATATCCATGGACAATGAATCTCATCCATATTTAATAGTTGTCTTAACTTCTCGATACAATTCAGGTAATGAATTCAGAAGAATAACCGCTTGATTTTCATCCTACATCTTATCACCGATGTTATTAAGATCAACTATAATCTTCTGAAATTCATCCAAATTCTCTTCTAAGCCTTTACTAGAGTCCATCTTATATCCAAAAAATTTCTCTTTTAGATATAATTTATTTGGCAAGGACTTAGTCAAATAAAAAGTTTCTAATTTCTTCCATAACTCCGCTATAATGGTGACCTCATCTACTAGCCTAAGCACTCCATCTGGCAGATACAGAATTATCGTCGAATAGGTTATCTCATCCATATCCCTTTTCTCAGCTTCTGTAATTGTTGGCGGAAGGTCATTTTCGTCTAAGATTTCTGCTACCTTTTATTGTATCAAAATAGCTCTAATATTTTTCCTCCATAACCCGAAATCACATTTCCCATCAAATTTAACAATTTCGAACCGTGTAGACATCGAAGCCATCTGTCAAATTAATCCCAACAAAAAATTATCTTGAACAAAGAATATGCCAACACACTACCACACACCTTCTTGGATCGAATGGAGCTCTGATACCACTTGTGAGAGTTTTGAACCTAACTTAGATGGCCAAACAGAACGCAAACAATCAGCAGAATAAATCGAAAGCAATAAAGAACGAATACCAAGATATATAGTAGTTTGACCAATTTGCTTTACATCCACCTTGAGAACCAGCTTGAATCCATTTTATTACATGCAATGAGGAATTTACAATTACAGATAATCAACAATAATCACCAATCTGTAATTTTGATATCCACTGATCCCAAGAGATCTGCATATGACTTCGTCTCTGAAACGTTGAACAACCCGTTGAAAAATAGTCCAAGTGAAGTGTACTACTCGCCTCTGACCGGCGAACTCATCAGATGATACCCACACCAGACTCCCAACCTACACGGCAAAAATCAAACCGCCGCCTCATCGGACGTAAACGTCCACCGTCGAAACCACGCCAAGCGAAACCCACGGACGAAGACTACCAGCATTCGAATTGCGACCCACTGCCGCACACCTTGACCGACGAGCACCCACACAAACAGCTGTCGAACACCCACCTGTGGATGATGAAAACCCACACCGGACGTGTCTCCCACGAAGCCGGCTGCTGCGTGCGTCTGCCATGTGTAAAAGTTGGCTACCTCTTTTTTTTCTTCTCTCTGTTTAGCTTCACGATTTTTCCAGCCCTAAAGAAGAAGATGGGATTAATTACAAAAATGTCATTTGCCCATTATTACCGTCACTAGACCTTTAATTTCCCCAAAAACCCCAATAAAGCCCACTTAAATTTCTTGTTATTTTTTACAAACATAAACTAAATAATTTTTTTTTTTCACTTTTAAGGCAAGATTGGAACGTCTAATCGTTCAACCTCATTAAATTTTGATTACCAAGGATCTTCTCAAAGTACCAACACCAAAATACTCTAAACTCATCATTAAATTAAATGAGATTTTTTAAACAATCATATCAGCAAATAACGTATCTAATGTACTTATTTATACCAATGGATTATTGCAATAAGTATGATATTCTACAACCAATCTTTTGCCAATGTGTGAGTTGAAATATCCTCGAATTCGTATTTAACATATTTAATTATTTATGATTATTTATGATTATGATCCTAACATTTAGAAAAGTGTATTATATAAACTGTATGATTCTAGAGGTGTCATTTGTTATGTATTATGTAACATTCTCTCTAATAAAATTATTCTCCTTCTTCCCTGTAGATGTAGTTAACACACTGTTAGTGAACTACGTAAATTTGTACGTTGATTTTTTATATTCTACCTTTCTTGAATCTCCTACTTTCCGTTGTACTAAAGAAAAACAACCCTTCTATTTATGCGTCCTAATGATCTATCATATCATTTCTTAGTCTAATTAAATACTAAATAAAAATGAAATTTGAGAAAACTTAGAACAAAAGATCCATGAAAAAAAAATCTAAAAGTTTGAAAAGTTTGACTCATTAAATGGGTTGTTTTTTGCCAAAACAAAGGACTTTCCATTAAAGGGGTAGATAATTGGAGGACAGCGTGCTAAAGGACCACCAAACAAGAAAATACTTGTGTTGTGTGGTTTATATTTTAATGACAACTTCTGAGACACACAATCCTAATGAAGCGGAGAATGCGAGTGGGTGTGTCTCGAGGAAAACAAAATCTTGATAGCTGCGAAATGTTGTATAGATATTATTAAACCACCAATGGATTAAAAAATTTACGTTCATAGGTAAAGGTTAATTTAGTATCATATCGACATTTTAATCGATATTAAAATATGATGTTATAATTTTTTTAATGGAGGATTTTCAAAAATAGAAAAGTAAGAAAAACTATTTATACAAAATAATAAAATTTAATCTTCTTAATAGCATCAGCTACAGAAATTGATAAAAGTTTATCATTGATACTATGTGATAGATACTAATATAAGTCTATCAGTATTTTTTTGCTATTTTTGTAAATAGGTTGACATTTTTTCTATCTGTAAAAATTTCCCTTTTTTAATCACAACTTTCTTTTGTTTAGATAATAAAAAGGTGTACATGGTCAATGAAGGTAGCCACTCGTCAACAAAAGAAAAAGGAAAATTGCATATATTGAATAAACAAAAACCTGTTCATAAATTCTCAGAAACGAGATATACGAAAGAGGAAAAACAAAGAGAGAAAGAAGAAGAATGAGATGCAAGGAAGAAGAAGAAAAAGAGAACACACTTGGTTTAATTATAGTGGTTCGGTAGAAATTTGCCTACATCCACTTTGAAGGAGAAATCATATTTATTAATCTTGAAGAATTCAGATGAAGGGAGGAGGTTATTGCAGATAAGTTGCTTCTCACTCTCTTATGATCTCAATCTCTCCTATCTAAAATGAGTCATAAGTGATTGTATTTATACTTGATAGGTACAGAGAGTTTGATATATTTTGAAGAATTCAACACAACTAATAAGTATAACAGATTAAATGAAAGTATAGACTAAGATAGAGAAATCATTCTCATCTCTAGCCCGTGAACACTCCTAATAAAAACCTAACCTAAACAAGCAAACACTTATATGGTTTACACATTATAATGACAATTCTTCTATAGAAGACACACTCCTAATGAAGCGAGGAATGAGAGAAGGAATAGAGAAAAAAAAATCTCCATAATAAACTAAACGAGAATAATTTCCTGCAAGAAACTTGATTCTGACCACCCCGATAATTGCAAAATTTTATGTAGATATTAGAGATCGAGATAGAAAAGTCATCCCTAGCTAGACCGTAAACATCCCTAACAAAGCTTAACACCTAATTAAAAGCAAAAATGTGTGTGGTTGATATTGAAATGGCAAACGACACTAACCCTATGGCTCTTTCTTGAAGTGTCCTTCCAATTCCCAGCATCATATTGGTCTTTAGCTGTTCCTTTTTGTCCTCCCTCCGACACTATACCCAAATCTATTTGTGCAATATTGCATTATTTATCCTTTTTTTTCCATTTTTTATTTCTCAAAATTCATGATCTTTTTGGCTATGAGATTTTTTTTATTATTATTTTTTGAAAAAAGGTTGATCATGACAAAACTTGTTAAAAAAAAGCCTATGGACAAAGTTGATGTGATAACTTGTAATTCTCAAGTTAAATTTTCATTTACTTACTTTCTATTTAATTGGTAAAGAGTTGGGCATAATTCATAAATTTAAAGGACAGATGTAAATATAGACATTAGACCTAAAGTATCAATAGATATAACATAATATTAAAAAAAATTATAAATATAATCAAATTTAAATAGTCTATCAGTGATAGACCATACCACTAGTGAGAGTCTATCAACGATAGAAGTCTATCGCTGATAGACTTGTCTATATTTATAATTTTTTTAATGATATTATACACTTGGTTATTATTCTTAAAAATGCTAACAATTGCAATTGCCCTAATTTTAATACAAAATTTTATTTACATTTTCTATAATAAAAATTGAGTTCATGAAAAGTATTTATAGCTATATATTCTTTTATTAGTTCTTTTTTCACTTTTTAAAAATAAAATAAATGGCGATTTTTATTGGAGGCTAGACCTTTTATTATTCTTGTCAATTTCTCCATTTTGAGGAAAACTATTTATGTCTGAAAAATATATAACAAAACAAAATAAAAATTAAAAGCCTTTGACACGTGGGGAGGCAAAGCCATGTGACACAAGTGGGTGCCCTATTTATTTTTTAATGGGCACTAATAAGAACTCTAATGAAAATCAATATTATATGCAATGTACTCACTTTTTTGGCCATCGTAGTGGGTGGCTTTATCAAGCAGTAGTAGACGTGTAATGTGAATATATTTTTGAAAAATTGTACTAAGCTACACTTTCTTTAAAATAATTTCCAAACAATAATAAATGTGTTATGGATAATTTTCAACCTTATGAGAAAAAGCATAAAAGAACGAGAATAACCATGATACGACCGTCCAAACAACAAAGCCTAAAGCAAGATAGGACTTGATGGTGGGAAGTGGCATGGATTGAAGCCCATGCCGAGGCCGACCCAATGAACATACTCGCAAATAGGTGGAGGATCCAACCTTAAGAGGAGGTTTTAGTTGAATAGATAGCCTGAAAACCCTAAATAGGAGTTGTTAGGTCGAAAATAACTCTATAAATAGATGGAGAATATCCCATGGAAAGTAATTCCACTCATATCTTAAATTTCAATACTAGTCTCTGTGATAAGTGTCACCGTTTTTCAACTGTGCGGCGCCATATGGCCAATCATTACAAAAAAATACCCTTTTTTTGACGTTTGAAATCGACGAAAAAATGGTAAAAAAAATGTGTGGGAGATAAACTCCTGACGACTAAACAGTCTTCATGAGTTTGGTCGAGATATACTCGTTGGGAGACCATCTCCCGATGCCCAAATACATACCGTTGGGGTGTTAAGGATAATTCCTGACACATAATGTACGACGTTGGAAGTTAGAGACTCCCGACGGTATATAAATGCCGTCGAGAGTTTTATAATCTCCCGACGATGCCAAGGCCGTCGAGAGTTTGATTCAAAAACTCAATTTCTGAAATCAAACTCCCGACGACTTACCAGCTGTCGGGAGATAGTAGAACTCCCGACGCCCTCGTCGAAAAATAGTGTATTATCCAAGTCTTTTTTTTTCTTAATTCTGATCTAAATAACCTAAAATTTAGAACATTATTAAGCAAATTATGTATTCACACAAGGAACAAAACACAAATAAAGTCGGTAGTAGCATTCTTTATTACACAAAAGAGAGAAAAGTTAGCAAGATGGTCTATAAAACAAATTTCTGTGTGATGACATCTATAAACGGCATCCATAACAACACCTCCAAATGGCTTCAACAAAATAGTGTTTTACCTATAATTACATTAATTAGAGCACATTATTATGTATAACAAGAATAAATGTAAGAAGAACTCTCAATTCCTCATTTGAAAACTAATCTTAACCCACTCACACAACATTCAAAATTCATAAACTTCCACAAACAAACAAAAACCATAACGTGAATCCTACAATCCTACAAAATAAAGAAAATCAACACATTTCCAAGACTACGTGTTCCCAACCTTAAACCTCCACAAACATACGAAAATCACATGTTAAACTCTAGAAGAAAGATAACTAATCTCAACTCGCCCCATACAACATTCAAACATCATAAACCTCTAAAAACACATAAACTCCACAAACAAACAAGTCACAAGTTGAACTCGAAAACAAAGTAGACGACCACTTTAATGAATCCTACAAAACAAAGAACATCAACATACTTTCAAGCCGACATGTTATCAACCTTAAACCTCCACAAACACACAAAAACCACAAATTGAACTCCAAAAGGAAGATAATTAATCTCATCTCATCCCATACATGATTCTAACTTTATAAACCTCCACAAACACACAAGTCACAAGTTGAACTCGAAAATAAAGTAGACGATCACTTTAATGAATCCAAAAAACATAGAACATCAACACAATTCCAAGGCTACATGTTTTCAACCTTAAACATCCATAAACACACAAAAATCACAGGTTAAACTTCAAAACAAAGATAACTAATCTCAACATACCTCACACAATATTCTAACTTCATGATAAAATGCTACAAACATATAAAACCCCCACAAACACATAAAAGCCACAAGTTGAGCTCCAAAACAAAGTAAACGACCACTTTAATGAATCTTACAAAACAAAGAAAATCAAACACATAAAACTCTACAAGCACACAAAAACTCCACAAACACATGAAAATCCAATTGTTTGGCTACCATAACTGCAAGATAAGCCAACAATTCATTATCATAAAGCTAATAGTAAGACATAACTACGTTGCTACCATAATTACAGAATAGCAACATATGAGCCAATTAGATATGAAGTAATCATACCAAATTGGATGGTCATTCTCTCTGTGATCATATCATTTATTCAATCATTTTTTTTATCATTTCTTCCATCTATTTTGCATGATCCTCTTTCATTTGTGTTTAAACATCTTCAAGTTCCTTAATTCTCGAATTAGAGTGTTCAACGTTGGCTTTTAATTCCCCCACCTCCATATCATGCATTTCTTGAGTAGAAGACGAACTCGATGAGTTGCTACCCCTTTTTGAATTAAGTTTAGGGCCCCAACCTAGGCTTTCTATTTGACCTAGTTGTCTACCTAAAATCGTCTCACAAATTTCGTCCACAATTAGTGGTTGAACTTTTTGGAGTGGGGTTCGATTGTAATTCTTGAAGGAAATCGGACATGAAGATTTCTATGAGCAGTGGAAGGATCGTTCCAAATTTCAATCACATTTGAACATTCACAATTACAGTACACAAACGGAAACAACAGGCTATGCATAACAACCAAAATTACAACATGCTTTTCTACAGATCAAGGGAAAAGAATTAACATACCTTTGAAGACTCATCTTCAGCACCCTTGATCACAAACACTCGTTCACATCAAGACGGCAACTACGACCGCTCGAACATTACGAACTCTACACTGCATGATCACGCAAACTCGAACACCGTGATCTCCAAGTCACGAGCACCCCCGAACACCACAAATAGCCTCCACAGAACCTCGACTAGTGTCGAGTTGAGTATGAAACCACCAAAAAGGTTACCTTGGTATTCTCGGTATGAGAATCCAGAGTGTGGGTTCTGTGTGGACTTAGTTAGAGGTAGAGATCAGAGGAGAACAATCGTATAAATGATTGAGCAAGTGGGAGATGTCAAAGTCTATCGTATAGGACGATGCCAAATCGTTTAACAAAAGCTATGCGATCGTCTAGCTAAAGCTATGTGATCGTCTAGCTCATCGGCCAGCTGAGAGTCTATCGTATAGAATTTCTCCATGATTGTCTAGTCTCTACAAGCTGTCGTTTAGCAAATCTAATTTACTTGACAAGCTTTCCGTGAGTAATTGTCGAGAATGGAAATCTCAATCCAACATTACTAAAATTGGGAAAGCATTTTTCCTTTTTATCTCACGGTTACCATGAAACCATCAATAACCTCCCACTCAATTGGTTATTAGAGAAAAAGAGATAATTAAACAATAATTAATATTATTATAAATATAAATGATAACCAACTTACCATACTATATTTATAACCTATAGTTTTAATATTTCATCTCATGAAACATATAAACCATAGCTCTTTTTCTATTTCATGGCACTTAATGTAAATCTCATTTACATTAATCTTCCATTAGATGTATCTCATACATCATACCGATCATATCATATATAATCGAAATAACTCTTGTCAATTTGAACATTTCAAATCAACACCAAGAACTGATCGTCAACTTGAATCCATTGAGCTACCAATGGGACCTTATGGACCTGTAGCTCGAAGCTCCAATGGTATGTGAATAACTGACTAAACTCTTTAGTCAAAGGATCCACAATCCGTTAATTGCCAGGCACTCCACTAAAGACCAACAACTGAACTCTCCTTACCACAGATATATTATGTGTCCATCTTAACCAATTAATAGTGTGACAACCCTTCACAGATCGCTCGTAAGTACAGCTCGACCAATAACTGTTATGTCCATGTAGTTACATCTAACTCCTTAAGTACCATTGAATCCTCTAATGAACATAAGTCATAGTCTTACTATGACTGAGTCCTCTCTTCCAAAGAGAAGTTGTGGCCACTATGTTCAAGCCCCGAAATCAGCCCTTAAGGGAACAATCTATCTACATACCCCTGCTTTGGAGAATGAGTGAATTCCATCTTGTATAAATGAGTTTCTAGCTCCCAGATAAGACAGTTCCCCAAAAAGGTAGGCATGTTGAGTTGGCAATTTGGCCACCCTCACCCATACTAATCAAAGGACCGCCCTTAAAGGTAGGAGTTCCCAAAATACTTGGGATTGAGGTCGTGTCAACTATGGTCGTTTAGGTGAGATGTAAGTCTCAAATATCAACGACATTACATATAGAGTCTATTCATCTCGTGGTCCGATCTTATATAAACTCTTTGTATAGGACACCCCACTTGTATGTCTCCTCATCAATGGTCAGGATCTACCATCTGTAGTAGTTTACAACACTTGTAAACCTCTACAAAGCGGGTCGTATCCGTAGTGTCACCAGGATCAGGTATCCCACCTTAATCCTTATACTATAGACCTATTTAGGTTATCACTTAAGGCATGATTCACTTGTATATCACATATACATGCTTAAATTTACATAAGATAACCATTGAGCTTTGTTTATTGGATACGAGTAAATCCCATAATGAAATAACAATTATTTTATTCATAAAAAAATGTATATAATTATAAACAACAGGACTCTGGGAGAATTAAGACACAATCCTAACAATCTCCCACTTGTCCTAATGCCTCAGGAGACTAATGTACAATACAATAAAAAAATATATACAATATACAAACACTAGGGCATACCCCAGTATCATCTCCCATTTTTCCTAGACAAGATGTCACATGTCCCGTAGACTCAGACTCTCCAGGTGACCCTCGAACACTTTAGTCGTGAGAGCCTTTGTAAAGGGATTAGCAACTTTGTGCTCCGATGCAATCTTCATAACTATCATATCACCGCAATGCACAATCTCTTCGACGATGACTCCAAAGCTCCTTCGAATTTGCCACAGCCATGGTGTTATCATAATATAGAGTGATAGGAAAATCCATATTTTGGACAACTTCCAAATCTGAAAGGAATTTCCTCGGCCAAACAACTTCTTTAATTGCTTCAGAAGTAGCTACGTATTCGACTTCCATAGTGGAGTTCATGATGCATCCTTGCTTAATGCATCCTTACGATCCCGAATGATATGGATCTCTAGAACATACTATGCCTCACCCAAATCTTTCATTTGGAACTGGGCAATTGGCAATTTCTTAATGTGAGTTAGATACCCTACTGTATTCCCAATGAGTAGGATATCATCCACATACAGTACCAGGAAAACTACTGAGCTGTTGATGATTTTCTTATAAACATAAGACTCATCAATGTTCTGATCAAAGTTGAACGACTTGACCGTAGTGTCAAATCTAATGTTCCATGATTTAGATGCTTGTTTCAGCCCATAAATGGACGTATTAAGCTTACAAACTCTTTGTCCTTAATCTGGAACAACAAACCCCTTTAGTTGAGTCATATAGACGGTCTCCTTAAGATTACCATTAAGAAAAGCAGTCTTGACGTCCATTTTCCATATCTCATAATCATAAAATATGGCTATGGATAGGAGTATCCTGATAGACTTGAGCATGACAACAGGTGATAAAGTTTCATCATAGTTAACTCCCTCAACTTGAGTATAACCCTTTGCCATGAGTCCAGGCTTAAAGGTTCGCATCTTTCCATTTAAAGCTCTCTTTCGCTTATAAATCCACTTACACCCAATAGGTCATACACCATAAGGCCGATCCACAAGCTCCTAGAGGTTATTGAAGTATATAGACTCTATCTCCTGGTTCATGGCTTTAATCCATTCATCCTTGTCAACATCTTCCATTACTTTCTTAAAAGACAATGGATCCTCGAGCCCATCATTAGAAATGACGCTCTAGGCTTCAGTCAAACCCAAGTAGCAGTCTAGTGGGTTCATTACCCTCCCACTACGTCAAGTCAATCTCAACTCATGAGCTGGTTGACTAGATGTACCGACCTCAACAACTCTTGTTGATCTTTCGGCCAGTTCAACAACTCTTATTGAACCCTTTGTAGTCACAGTCTCACTAGAAATCTCACATAAAACGAGCTTACTTTGTGGCTTATGATCCCAAATCCTAAAGTGGCATAAATTAGCACATGTGCAAGACAACCCCAAATCCTGAAAGTGGTGTAACTACCTTTACGGCCTCTCCACAGCTCAAAAGGTATTTTAGAAACACTTTTCGAGGGAACATTGTTCAGAATATAGCATGCAGTCTCTATTGCAAAACCCCAAAACGAGTCTGAAAGATAAGTATAACTCATTATAGACCGAACCATGTCCAACAATGTTCTATTTCTCCTTTCTGATACACCATTCTGCTGAGGTGTACCTAGGGTCGAGAGTTGGGGCGAAATCCCATGTTCTATCACATAGTTCTTGAATTGGAGGTCCATATACTCTCTACCATGATTAGATCGTAGTGTTTTTATCTTTTTACCTAACAAGTTTTCAACTTCGATATTATACTCCTTGAACTTGTCAAGGGTTTCAGACTTACGTTGCATTAGGTAGAGATACTCGTACCTTGAATAATCATCTATGAAAGAGATGAAATATTCATGCCCACCTCGAGCCCTAACATTCATCGGACCACAGAGGTCAGAATGTACAAGCTCCAAGGCTTCCTTGGCTCTGTAACTTTTTCCAATAAAATGTCGTTTGGTCATCAGGCATTTGAGGCATGATTCACACACCGGTAAGGAGTTTTCCTATAATCTCTCAATCTTATTGCCACTCCTATTGAGGTTGATGTGACCTAACTTTAGATGCCAAAGATGGGCGTTTTCCTTAGGAGAAACCTTTGGTCTTTTAGCTTTGTCGTTGTACTGAACATTTTAGTATTAAACAAGGCTTTTATGACTAACGGCCTTAGTACATATAAGTTACTTTCCATTGAACCAAAACCAATCTCCATTCCATTCTTGAAAATAAACACTTTATTCTCAGAAAAAGAGACGGTATACCCTTGTTCAATGAGACAAAAAACTGAGATTAAGTTCCTTAATATGAGGAACAACGAAAACATTATCTAGTAACAGATAACGTTTCTTGTCGAAAAATAACTTCAACCTGTCTACAACAACAATTGAGACAACTTCATCAGTACCGACTCTAAGAGTCATCTCTCCCTGTGGCAATGTTTGCCAGGAACTGAATCCTTGGTATGTATTCGGTCAAAGTAAAGGCTTTAAATCGAAATACTAATAAGTTGTTGAAAGCAAAAATACATTGACCTACGTTAGGTTTTAAGAAAATACCCGTTGAAAAATAAACAACATCCAATAAGGTTTAGCAAAACTAACATGAACCCCGTGTGACATCTAGTTTCGTAATGACTCTTCAAAGATTTGGGACAAAAGCCGCCGAAGAGAATAATCACCTTATAGTTTCCATCAATCTTGTAATAGAATTCGGTATGTTATTTATTCTTGAAAATTTAGCATTAATCATCATAGAGATAAATCTTTTTAATATAGATTATAAAATAAATTAATAAATCAATTCCACCAAATAAAAAGTCATGGAAGCGAGTGATTGATTGAGCAAAAAGGAATTCAAAAAGTTGAATCTAAGGAGAGAATGAAATTTTAAAACAGTCCATTAGAAGAAAAAAGTTGATTAAGGAATAATGTTGATATAAATTGAGAATAATAATGAACAGTATAGCATGAGAGCTTCAGATCGAGCACGGACTAAGACACGAGCTTTTTGCATAATGGCTTAGGTCGATTGATTAGTGATATTGGTGATAGGAATGGTAGACATTAGTAATATTGGTGAAAAACCTTGATAAACTTATATGATTTGATTATCAGGTTGCATGTATAATTTTATCAAAGTTTACCAGTAACCTACTATAAAAAAGTCGATATTTATAATTCTATCAAAGTCTATTAGAGTCTTTTAGTAATTAAGTATATCAATGCTATACTTCTATCATTAACTATCGATGATAGGAATGAAACAATGATAGAAGTAGAATCAATGGTGGGTCGCACGATATTTGTGTCCTAATTCTGGATGAAATAAATAAATTAACCGTTTCCACTAAAAATGCAGTACTAGTAACACTGGTCGAATACAAAGAGCCAAATAATTTCTAAGTTAAGTAGGACTTAAGTAATTACAGCACGGGGGAGAAGGGTTTAAAGTTGATTTGATTGCAATAAAATGTAAATAGAATAAAATAAAAGCACAGAGTAGAGGTTTGAGAAATTATATGAGAAAATCTAGCTTGGATTGTAACGAAATTTTCTGTTCAAAATATTTGATCATCAAATTCTCATTACCGAAATTAAATATTTGCTTACACCTAACCAATTTAATTAGAACAACAAACTAAATTGTCATAATCAACTAACTAGTCCAAATCGAACCGTAAAAAGCATGCAAATTCAAATTTGTCCTAATTGCATTAGGGTCTAGGGCTATGTGAGATTGAATATCTAATTTTCAAGCACCTAATTAAATATTTGTTCGATTCAATCACAAGTTGGTTAGAATATTAGTCATCATTATGGATTTGCAAGCTAACCTAGGTGACAAAAACTAATATTTATATAATCGTAATAGCGTCACAACACTAGGGTACAATGTTGCGTCACTGACGGTATTATACTGTGGAGAAAACTTCGAAGTGTCACGATACTATATACTTTTCACAAAATAGGGGCTTTCTGCCTTGAAGTGTTAGGCATAGTGCATAGCTAAGCACTGTTGCGATCCCTCTAGAGGCAAATTGTCATTTTGATATTCTCTTTTTCAGTTGATGCAATTTAGCTCCGTTTTGGCTCGTTGTAGTTCCATTACATCACCAACGACCCGTTCTATCCTTTAAGTGCTTGAAACCTATAGAATAATAAATAAACACATAAAATACAAGACCAATCTAGAATTAAGTGGAGCAAGATAGCTCATTTTCAGTGCTATCAATGATCGACTTTTATAACTGACTATTAATGATAGACTTCTATCACTTCTATATACTTCTATAAAAGTTTATCACAGTCCATAATTAGTATATTTTTTCATTCTTTCACTTCTATTAATGTTGATAGACTTTAATTTGTTACTTGAAATCTATTTATGATAGCAGCCAATATGGCGAAAATACCAAAATTAAAAAAAAAAAAAAAAAAGTAAAGACTATTTTCATAAACAATCTATCAAAGTCTATCATCCATAAACAATCTTATAACATATTAGAGTCTATCAATAAAATGGTCTATATAAGTCATATATTATAATTCTATCACTAACGTACTCTATGTAATGACCCTACTTTCCTACTTACTTCTAGGACGCTATTTCATACATGCATAGGCTTAACCGTACATTTCTTTTTCCTAAACAAATAATAAAAGAGGCAAAATTTTATTTAATAGTGCTCAAATGAGCAAAGATAAGAAAACATAAATAAATAATAATAAATAAACTAAAACAAAAATAAAATAAAATAGAAATTTACCGTTCGGGGTACACCTAAACCCAACTTTAAAATGAAAAACAATTAAATAGTCAAATAATAAAATTAATGAATATTGCATGAGAGTTTAAAACGCCTAACTCCTAAACCAGACTCCAAAACATGATACTAAGTGCAGAAGCAGTAAGTCGTCCTAATGGCCAGGTGATGGATCTCTCTTGTCATGCGTCAGTCTATCATTACCCTTACCTGAAAAATAGGAAAAGAAAATGGTGAGTATAAAAGTATACTCAGTAAGTGGTCCACGGACCCAGTGATCGGTTAGTCTTTCCATTGGGCCAAAGTGCACAAGGCATCATAGGCATAGGCAACATAGGCAGACATAAGGGGCGAACCCCAAGGCACGCTTCAATAAGTAGTGACACCTAAGGTTACAGGCATAAACATAAGTGGTGATCCCAAAAAGAACACTGTACATAAGCATAGGGCGTGGGCCCAGAGGCTCACAACATGTGATGTGCATAGCCCAATGGCAACACTAACAGTCACTAAAATCTCAATGGACATAAGCATGCAATCAAGGCCATGAATCCTGGTAGTCATTAAAATCTCATACATAAGCATGCAATCAAGGCCATGAATCATCATCAAACTTTATCACAATTACCCATACATCAAACTTTAGCACAGTTACCTATAGATCAGCACATTTTACTCATACATACAGTGACACAAGAATTTTCCTTCTGACTAGCAGGCTTATTAAGATCTTAGGGCAATACCGGCAGTAAATCATTTACCTCGAAATTATGTCGAACAGTTAGCAACCAAACTCCAATTATCAACCAACCCTCTTTGTCTTGAATCAGACACTCGAATCAGACACTCGAATTGCCCTAGAATAAACCAATTTAATGTTAAACCTTATAAACACAACATATTTCCCCAAATTGCACCAAAAACTTCAAACCACTCACCCAAAAGAATGCCAACGTAACCAGAACTACACTGAGCTCCAAGGACGGAATCCAAAATAGTCCTAAGCCAAGTTGAAATGTTTCAAAACTAAATTCTAAAATCCAATAAACACCAACATTCACCAAACCAACTGGGAAAACAAGATTTAAATTAGAACAACCAATATAGCTTACCAAAAGGCGCCCAAGCAAACCTTGATACTGCTGGACAGCATCGACAAAATGTCTTGAATCCTGAATTGAGCAACAACGCAGCCTGAATTAATTTAAATCAGACCAAAAATTGGTATCCATTCAGAACCCATTAACTAAAAACCAAAAACTTAAATCTTACCAAAACCACGTTCTTGGCAAAACCGGAACAGTCGGCGACTGGCGGACGCAGAACGGAAACAGAAGAAAAACAATCGAAGAAGCGACGACACGGTTGGAAACGAACGAAACTTCGCGTGGCTGAAACGATCAGAACCTTGCGCGGTTGGAGACTCACGATCGAGCAGCGAACGACGGGCGAGACGCGCTGGGCTGAGGCGCGAGGAGGCGGCGGCGGAGTAGCTGGGTGAAGAAGGCTTCGTGCGGCTAGAATGAGGAAGAAAAAAAGAAAAAAAAGAATTTTTTTCTCTTGCACGCAAACAGAGGTTCCCTAAACCCTCATTTATAACCTTATTTCCCCTTCTCTTTTCTTTAATTTAACTATTAACCCTCTTTTTTTTTAAACATATATATGCATAAATCTTTGGGGTGTCACATCCTATATACTTCTATCATTATCTAATCCAATTTAATCCAAATTATTTAATCAAGATAATAAACAATAAGTTTATCACTAAGACAAAGCTTTCAAACAAATAAAGTATCAAATAAGTCTATCAATGTTCTCTCATTGATAGATAGATATAGATTCTATTACTTTTTACGATCACTAAAATCGATAATTTTAGACCTTCGACCTTTTTTTGTGTCTTCAATGAATTTTTTGGACATTTTCTATAGTCTAAAAATAAATTTTACTATATTTACAATTAATTTTAATTTTTCTATTTTGTAACGTTTTACCCTCATTAAACATTATTTCAAGAGATATTTTGAAATTAATTTTTTTCAAACATGACAATGTCGAATAAAACTTTTCACTTTTCTTATAGAAAAACAAAAAATTAAAATCCAATCAAATTTTAGATTTATATAATAAACTTATTTGATAACTATTTGATTTTTTTTTATTTTTAAAAATTAAGATTATAAATATTTGTAATCCACACGTTTCTATGTTTAGTTATCTATTTTTTATTTCTTTATGAGTGCTTTTAAATATTGAGCCAACTTATATATAAAAAAAATTTAAAAGGAATTTTTTAAACATTTGTAAAATTCAAGTATTTTCTTTAGTAAAAATGTAAACCGTAATTGATAAATTAAAAATCAACAAACATAAATTTTGAAATTAGCCGAAAATAAAAATGAGACCTTAATTTTGAACGTTGGTGGGTTTCAAAATTCGCTAGTCAAATTAAAATTTCCACCCCTTCTCAATAAGGGCTTTTTTTTGGTCTACTTAATGAGGTTTATTTATGAAGAAGGTGGCTTTTTTAAGGAGCGAAAGAATGTGACTTAGTCACGTGTGAATACTTTATAGTTGGAAAATTATTAATAAAAAAATCTAAAAAATATTTAGATTTCATAACAAAAGTTCCAAAAATAATTTGTATTTTTTGAAATTTTTTGCTATAAAATGTAAATATTTTTAAATATATTTTATTTTTAAAAAGATGCCTTTATAGTATCTATTTTATATAGTTTATTAATTTATTAATATAACGATAAACTAGCACCTTGTAATATATTGATTGTGTGATTTTGTTTTTGATAATATGTAGGGTGAGAAAACTGAGTCTTTTATCTCAAGGTTTACAATACAAAGTAGTGTGCCAATTAAGCTACACTTATTTTGGCTACTCACTTAGGTTTCATTTGGTAACCATTTTGTTTTTGTTTTTGTTTTTGAGAATTAAACTTATAGACACTATTTCAACTTTCAAATTTATTCCTTTGTTATCTATTTTTTACCAACGGTTTAAAAAATAAGTCAAAATTTGAGAATTTTAAAAAATGGCTTTTAAAAAGTTATTTTTGTTTTTGAAATTTGGTTAAGAATTCAACCATTATACTTAAGAAAGATGCAAACAATTGTAAGAAATGTGGAGAAAATAGGCTTAATTTTTAAAAATTAAAAATAAAAAACGAAATGGTTATCAAACGGGATCTTAGTGATTTGGTTTTATAGTATGTTCTTTAGTATAATAATAGTCGGGAGATTCGAACTACAAATCTCTTGGTCACTAACATGCATGGTATGTCAATTGAGAAATGCTCACTTTGGCAAAAGTTTATTTTCTTAATGTCATGGCTCGAATGAAGAGGGAGGAAAAAATATGTATGTTTTTTTAAGAATACATTTATCAAAGATAAATAAAGGACATTGAGTTTAATAACAGGTTAAGAGATGATGGATTCTATCTATGGTAGCCACTTACCTATAATTTAATATCTTACAAGTTTCGTTTGACACTCAAATATTTGAAGGTTAAACGAGTTGTCCTATGAAATTAGTCGAGATATGCATAACCTGACTCATACACTCATAAATATATATATATATAATAAGAAATTTGTTTACTTCTTATATTTTAAGACAAAAAAGTAGAGAGGATAATGATTAATGTCATTTCAATTCTTTTCTCAACAAATGTGAAAAAAATTGCTTGTTGCTGGATTGAATTGGAGACCATCAACGTGTTAGACTGATGTGATAACCAACTACACCACGATAAAGTATAACTTAATTGATTTATATATATTATATCAACAAAAAGATTAGAAAAAGATTAGAAGTTTAAATCTTTTACTCCACATCACCACAAGAAAGTTGACCATTTTCGAAGGTCACAACTTTTGAAAAAATATTTAATAGACCTTTGATATATTCTTTTTCAAAGGTTATCTCAACCTTTAAAAAGTGTCGAAATAGATCCTGTCAAAAAAACTTTTTCGAAAGGTTTGCTAACTTTTGAAAATTATTATTTTTCAAAGATTTATTAATCTTCGAAAATTATTATTTTTCAAAGGTTGCATACCTTTGGTAGTTGTCAAATTATTCATCGATGATTAATTATTGCCAAATGGTGTTTTTCAAAGGTTTTCATTATATTTGAAGACTTATAATACTATTTTCAAAGATGTTAAAGCCTTCAAATATACGTCTTTAACAAAAATTGTAAATCATTAAAAAAAAATCACCAAATCATAATTAAATCAAAACCCAAAATTACAAAAAGCCAAATGAACAAACAATAATCTCAAAATTTTCTATAAATCTCCTGTTTGGAACTCATCTTCCACATTCGTAATACACAATAGATTAATTGTGTCTCATGAATAAAAAACGTAGACAATATTTTAGAACCAAGAGTCTGAAAGCGAACACCGTTATAGCAGGATTATAACCAGACATAATTGGATTCTCTTACAATTCATCATCATCATTTATATTTGGTCTTCCATAATTCTTAAACATACTCCCAAGGGACATCTCCAACTAGCATCCAATCCTCCTCGCTATCTTCACATGCGAGCACAAACTTAGAGGATTTATATCCAAAAGCTTAGATAGATTCCTGTTTGTTCTTGGTCTCTACGAAAAGAAAGTAGATATCCAAATAGAGCACTTCATAGAAAAATTAAATATTTCACTTTCAACAATGGAATATGATCAAAGTTAACGAAAAGAAGTTAAACAAGCTTTAAATTTCTTATTGCTCAAAATCACCTTCCTCTCTTGATCTCTTCTCAAAATTATGATACCTTAGCATCTTATTAAACAAGCTTGAAATTAGAGAAAACAAAGACCACCTTCTCTTTAGCAAGTTTTATATAAGAAAGCAAACATATAAAAAGAATATAAGTGAATATAACTTCACATGTAACTCTTATATTACATCAATCAATAACTTTCATATTATTAAAAACATTTGAAACCATTTCAAGGCTTTGTCAAACAGTCATAACAAAGAATTTAGAACCATCCTGTTAGAGGTTAGGAGTTTATTCCTCATTGTTAAGATATAAAAAAAAAAAAAAAAACAATCAACCCAATAACAAAAAACATTTTAAATCTCAATAAAATATGGTTATGCTTCACATTCTCATATTTATTAATTCTCATGCATGTTGATATGCTAATATCCAAGAAGCATCCTAAGGAATACAATATTAATGTATACAAATAAGAGTCGGTGGGAACAAAGTCCAATCATTCCACGTGAAAAAATATACCTAAAAGTTATACACCAAACTCATTGGGAAAGGATTATCCAATGGGAGTCTTCTTAATTTTATCCAAATGTAACTATATAAACACATCTTTTTTCTCCTCCTCTCTCATAATTTCATTGGCATTTGAAATGGCTTTGTTTGTTTGCCTTCTCTTTTTCTTCCTTGCCTCATTCACTAGTGCTTGTGATCGTTGTGTTCACCGATCCAAAACCGCTTATTTCTCAAATGATTCACCACTTTCATGTACATTTATCCCAAAATCTTTGCTATTTCCACTCACTTTTTTTATCTCAAATTCTAGATCTTCTCTTCTCTTCTGATACTTTTATTGAATAATCTGTCTAATTTTTTAGCTGGGGCTTGTGGCTATGGCCCCTTAGCACTTGGCTTCGTTGACGGACATCTCGCTGCAGGCATTCCTTCCCTTTATAAAGAGGGTGTTCATTGTGGCGCATGCTATCAGATAAAAAGTTATATAATTTATCAATATTTGTTTTGAGCAATACTTTCGTGCATTATGGATTTCACCTATTTTGTGCCATCCCCTCCAAAAACTGCACGCAATTAAAGCATTTTTCATAAGTAATATCTTGATATTTCAAGATTTAGTAAATTTTTTTTAAATAAAAAAATAATAATTGCTACACACACTTGTTTACTTCGATATTTTGGCTTGTCACAAATGAGTATTAATGTTTTTTTTTTTTTAAAAAAAAGAAACAATAAATTAGCAAGTCATGTTTTGGAATAAAGCTGAAATTGTTAAAATTAATTTTTAATCCATTTAAAATCATTTTCAAATATGTTTTTAGTGACCCAAATTCAATTGCAAAGGTATGAAAGTCAAATTTTAAATTATAAAATCAAACAACAGATATATTTTCTTGTAATTTTGGATACGAATGATAAAAATTATTTTAACCATAGAGTAATGGGTATATATCATATCAGCATTTTATTTAAAAATGTATTTTGTACAAACACACATGCCAACCACAAACTAATTAAATATTGTTTTCATGTGCTTCTTGATAATTACTTTTAAGTCCTAAAACAATTCAATAAATTTTTGGATACGCTCCTCATAATTTTTCTAAAACATTTATAAATCATTTCCAAAGCAATACAATCTTTTACATCTTATCCAATTATTAAATTATAAAAAAATGTTTTATTATTTTACTGATTTGGTGAAAAAATACACTGTTGTAGATAAGGTGTAAAGACAAGAAAATTTGTAGCAAAACGGGGACCAAAGTAATTTTGATTGATCAGAATGTACAGAGCAATAGAACTGATTTTATTTTGAGTAAGAAAGCTTTCTCTGCCATGGCTCAGAAGGGCCATCAGAAGAATATTTTGAGACGTGGGACTCTAGACATTGAATACAAGAGGTTAGCTTTTCTTTTATATCATGGTTTTGTTTCGTCACTATTATATAAATATTCGCTGTTTGTCGTTTATAAATTAAGTTTGTAAACACTAAATTTAGATATGAATTTATTATTATTATTATTGTTATTATTATTATTATTATTTTGTCATCTAGTTTTAAAGATGTTTTCAAAATGTAAGTCAAGTTTTAAAGACTAAAAAAAGCAAAAATAGTTCTTGATTTTTTTATTTTGGCCACTATAAATTCAAATGGTTTCTTGAAAAGATGAAGACCAATGTATATAAACAATGAGAAATTATAAGTTCAATTAAAAAAAAAAAAAAAAAAATTAAGGTTTCAATTATAAGAATTTAATTTTTACTTTTCTATTTTTGAAATCTATGCTTGTTTCCTCTCCAATTCTTTTATTATGATTTTCTTCTTTCACTTAAATTTTTAGATAAATTTATAAAGAAATTTTTCCAAAATTTAACTTGATTTTTGAAACATTAGTAGAATGTGGATAACAAAACATTAAAATAACTTAAGTAGTGTTTATAAGTTTAATTTTAATGAATATGTTAATGTGCATTTCATATGAAAAAAAAAGTTAACTTATTATATTTTAATTCAATCCTTAAACTTTTCATGTTATATTATATTTAGTCTTTGTATTGAAGAAGTTTCTATCAAATCGTGAGACTTTCTTTGTTGCTAATAAGTTTATATTGGTAATCCCATTAATTTAATGCCCAATGAAATCAATCTATCATATGATATTTAAATAATATATCTATTTTCATTTTCCATAAAACTTAAATAATACACCAATAGTTAGTGCACTATCAATAATCACAAAGTGATATATCAAAGAGGTTTATTTATAAATTCGGATCAATTTAGTTCTTATAATTTTAAAAATTATGATTTAATATTTATAGTTTGATAAAAATCTCATAATATATAGAGATTATGTATACGAATTTTATTAAATCATAGAAACTAAATTCTAATTATTAACTATAAGCACTAAATTCTAACTTTCTTTCAGTCATACGTATCAAATTTGTAATTTAACCTATAAATCTTTTATAGATATATGAAAACTAAAAATAATTAAATACGCAAAAAAAATAAAAAAGGGACCATTTATATTATGGGTGGAGCATGGTTTTGCAGGATGCCTTGTGAATACAAAAAACAAAATTTGTCAGTAAGAATTGAAGAGTCAAGCCAAAAGCCCCATCACATGGCTCTTAAGTTCCTCTTCCAAGGTGGGCAGACAGATATTGTATTGGTTCACCTTCATCCGGTAAGCTCAAAACCCCTCACCACATAAATTCATTCATTCATTCATTTTTGCAAAGCTCAATCAACTTTAATGTTAAAGATTCGATTCTCCCATCCATACGTATTGTTAAAAGAAAAATTCATTCATTTCCGAGTCTATTTAGATGCATATAAGTCCTCGAAGATGTTTGAGACGTTAAGTTGATTATTATAGTTTGTTGGATATAATAGTCTGTATTTAAGGTATAGAATATTCTTATATGAGTTATAATAGTTTGTGTTTGAAGTAATGACTATTTTAGTATGGATAGAAAATAGTTAACTATGTAGCAAAAAAGAAATAGTAAAACACTGTAACGGAAAAGGATTTAAATCAAAATATTGTAGTAAATTGTAGGTCACAGTAGTTGGAAATACCAACTATTATAACTGGAGCTCGAAATATAAGGCCCACTTCGACTTCAAGTTAGGTCCCAAACACCTCCTTAACAAATGTCGAGGACACTACATTGTTTATTACAACTAGTAATTATTATAGCTTCTAACTTATAATAGTTTGTATTTGGGATGCATACTATTGTAGTTTGGATTATAATAGTCTATGTTTGAAATGTATTATTTTTCAAAAGAGTTTAAATAAAAATGATTATTTTTTTTAAAAAAAAAACATTTTGGGCTATAGAGAAAATGTTTTTTCCCTAAAAAAAATCAATTTATTTAAACTCTTTTATTAAAAACTATTTAAAATATATTTAAAAATTATTTCAAAGTTATTTCGAGTGGTCATATATTTAAATTTTTTTTAAAAAAAAAACATATTTCAAAATTAATCCCGTGAAAAGTTACACTAAACACGGCTCAATCTAAACATAAAAATTTGAGACAACTCGGCCTTTTATGGACAAAAACATAAACTAAGTTGATGAACAATGTTGGTGGAAAAGGTGAATACAGGAAGAACGGCGTTCATGACCAGAAGACATGGGACGGCAGTGTGGGAAATCGACACGGTGCCGGAGGCGGCAGTGATGTTTCAGATAAGGGTGATTTCGGGGTTCGATGGGATGTGGATCAATGCGGAGCGGGCGGTTCCGGCGGACTGGAAGCCAGGGATGATCTACGACCTTGGAGTTCAGATAGATACCATTGCCAAAGGACAAGAGAACTGCACAAAGTGTGATGAAGGGCATTGGTGATTAATAAATAAATTAGAAAAAAAAAAACAAGACCATATGACAAAATGGTGGTCTATTTGAGGTTTTATTTTGTTATGTTTTTAGAATGGAGAAATGTGTTAGTTGCAACTTATAGGTTTGCTGCAAAATTGTTCTTTTGTTATGTATCTAAGGAATATGAAAACTTTTTGAAATATGTTTAACAATAATTAATTATTAAGAAGTATCACATATTGTGTTGGCTATTGTTGTTAATTAGTCTATAATTTTTTATATTTTTTCATAGAGGGGTTATTTGTTCCAAGTGAATGAAATAAAAACATGCTTTGCATTCTCCAAGTTACTATCTTTGGTGTTTTTTCCTACGGTAAGGTATCAAATATTTACATCTCAAGACATGTATATACGTTTCTATAGATTTTATATCAACACAAGCACTTATTTCAACTTGTTAAATGCTTATTTTGTCTACTCACAAATTTCTCTAATATATCTATAGATTGACTACAATATTTTATCAATTTTTTTCTTATTGGTATGGAAAGATACTTTTTATATTGACATTTCAAACTTGGGTTAAAAAGATAAAGATATGAAGATTGAAGGTAGATGGGAAATTGTTAGAATAGTACGTTTAATTTTTTACCTTATAAAACTAGTATCTTTTTTAAAAATTCGTAAAAATAGTTTTTTTCGGTTCATCTCAAGTGAGATCAACCATGATATTTTAGTTAAAAAAATCAAAATTTTCCAACTTATCGGTTGTTTGGGGCTTTCTTGGTACATTTCACCAGATTATACACAGAGATTATGTGTATTTTGGTGTTAATCCAGTGCAAAATAACACCGAGATTCTATATTTTTTAGCTTTCTCAATGAAATTCAAAACTCATATATTTGAACTTTCTCGATGGAATCTTGGACAGAATTAACACCGAGATTCTATATATATCCCAAGTCTTATCCAATTTCTTGAAAAATTTGATCTTTACAAAAATTTAAAAATGTTGAAAAAAAATCTATTTTGATAACTGAAAAATCTATTTTATATTTTGGAAATTCATATAATTGTGAAAATATAAATTATGCAAAAGATCTGAAAAATTAAGTAATAATTTGATATAATATTTAGTAAACATAACCGAATTTGGAGAAAATTTGAAAATAATATAAGATTTGGTATAAGGTTTGGAAAGATTAAATTAAAAAAAAATAGCAAAAGTAGCAGGAATGTCTAAAATAATCGATAAGTTAGAAAAAGTTGATTTTTTCTAACTAATTCTCGATGATCGATCTCGTCCAAGATGGACGGAGAAAAACTATTTTATGAATTTTCAAAAAATGTGCTAGTTTTATAAAGTGAAAACCTAAATATGCTATTTTTTACAATTTTCCAAGGTGGATAGAAAAATTAAAAAATGAAATCTAAGTGACTTAGACCTAATTTGAGATTGTTGTAGTTTTTAAAATAATTATTGGCAACCGTACATCTAGAGAAATGAGATGTGAAATAAATTAAATTAGTGTTAAGGTAAATTTTGGCAGAAAACCTAAAGAAGAAGGTTATAGTGATTGGTTAAATAATGCTAGATTGTTGTGATTAGTAAGGACCAAGTTGAGTATAGTGCTTACGAAATAAAGACTAAATTATTTGATTTTAGATATAATAACTAAAATAAATATATGATTAAATTTTTTTTATATAATTTATAATTAAATAACTATTTAAAACTGTTTACTCAAGATTAATTAATAAATAGTGTTGTATTCGACTTATGAAAACTAGAAGATAGGTTTGATTGATTAGGTGATAAAGAACTAGATAATACAATAAATTTCGACTTAGAACATAAATTGAAATTTGAAAATTAAAAAATGTATATGATTTCAAGAAAATCTAAAAGTTAGTAGGAACTGGTTTTAAAATAGTACGAAATGAATGTGTTTCTAAAAATGATTTTAACAAATTCAATCTCAATCTATTTTATCGAACATAAAAGATGGTTAAGATTTTTCTTTTATGAGTACTTGGAGGGCATGTGGGGCATTGAGTTTGGACTGCAAACTATTTATTAAGCGTTACAATAGCTTTTCTATTTTAGTCTGAGTAGAAAATCGTAAACATAGTACCAAAGAGGGAGAGAGGGGATTAGTGAAAATAGTAAATAAGGTAACAAATAGAGTTTGAAATAGTATTTACTATAATTAATTGTAGGTTATAAATAGTTATAAATGTCACTATTATATTTGAAGTCCTAAACATGAAGTATACTATAATATCTCACTCCATCAATTTTAAGTAAGTTGGGGCTGGAACAATCCCTTAAGTATGTACTAAGAGGGTGTTTGGATTAAGGAGTAGAATAATGAGAAGTGAGAAGTTAGGAGTTATGAAGTCTAAAGAGTTGTGAACACCTAAAATCCACCGTGTAAGGAGTTGATAAAATATAAAATTGATGTTTTTTTAGTAGTGGAATCCACCAACTTCTTAGGCCATACAAGGAGTAGAGTTCATTACTACTTTTCAATTCCTACTTCACAACTCTTTGGGCTAAATACATCCTTACATCTCTCTAAAAACAAGTCCAAATACATTTTTAGAGATAAGAGATTAAAACACTATTTTAATAGAAAAGTAATGTACCCTTCACCCCCAACTTGTCCCATCAACACATCTAATCTGATAAAATGCAAGTACAATTGGTGAATAACTTTTTGCATAAAATAATACTTTACATAGGAACCTATAAAATGGTGCATTATCTGCAATGAAAAGCCACCAAAATTTAGATGGGTGGGGGGAGGCCATTAGGCAAAATATTGGAACTCTCCCCTACTTTTGACCCAGCAGCTATCTATTCAACAAAAATAAAGCCAATGGCTATGGCTTTTGCTGTGTTCTCTTGTAAAAATCCATGTCCTTTCTTTATCCAACTGATTCATAAAACATCCATCCCAATTTGCCATATGGGAACTGCCAACCCCTCTTTCTCCACACACACTCATTTTATATGCATCATCCTATATAGATCATCACCCTACTAAATGTTTCTCACAACTCATATAATCTTTTCTCTATATTTAGGAAAAAGATGGCTTCTTCGTTTCTCGCCTTTGTTAGCTTCTTCGTTCTCGTGATCTCTTTTGCTAATGCTTGTGAACGTTGCATTCATCAATCAAAAGCTGCTTATTATTATAGTGATGCACCTATTCTATGTAAATATTTCATAATTATTCTTTTAGGTGTTATTTTTTTTTTAAATATAAGTTGATTTTTTTATTATGTTAAAGTGATTAATTAAATGGGTTTAATTTGATATAGATGGGGCTTGTGGCTATGGTTCCTTGGCAAATGAATCTTTCCATGGATACATTGCTGGTGCAGTGCCTTTGCTATACAAACAAGGAGCGGGTTGTGGTGCTTGCTTTCAAGTATACATGCATATTCTTCAATCTCGTAGATCGCGTCTAGTAACTATCTGGTTTTTTTAATTGTTAATTTTTAAAATTATTGTTCTTGTTTTACAAAAATTCTTAATCATGATTTTCATATTTTTTATGTAGAGATATGAATATTTAGTCGAATTCCAAAACCAAAAACAAATCTTTGAAACCTACATTTCTTTTTTTAGTTTTCAAAATTTAACTTGGGTTTTGGAAACAAGTAATAAAACATACAGATCAATAGATAGAAGTGGTGTTTGTATCTTAATTTTTAAAAACAAAAAATCAAATGAGTGTTAACTTTCTCCGTAATTATTATTATTATTTTTTTTCTTTCCATAAGTGGTAGTTCATTATGTTTCAGGTGAGGTGCAAGAACAAGAAGCTATGCAGCCCAATAGGAGCTAAAATAGTTTTGACAGATCAAAATTATGATAACCGAACTGATTTTGTTCTTAGTAGGAAAGCTTTCTCAGGAATGGCTCGATGGGGCATGGCTCAACATCTTATGAAACTTGGAATGGTTGATATCGAATACAAGAGGTAAATGCTCTTCCTATTTTATGATCACGGTTGAGAATTTCGTATTGCAAAGGTGTGAATACCTCACGATTTTTATTAAATACACAAGTTTATTATTCATCTCATTGTTAATTGGTTATGAGACGATAGAATTCTATGTATAAATAATATGTTATCATAACCCATGAAGCTCAAACGGTCGTATTTAGTCAGAAAAAAAAAAAAAAAAAAAGATCCGACCTAAGAATGATGTGAATCCAAAAGAAACACTTGCTTGCGATGACACATTTGAACATTCCACAAAGAAAAGATGGGACGAATGCCTCACACAATCTTTTATAGGATGTACCTGAGTTTAATTAGGAACATTCCACATTTATGTTTATCTAATACTGATCAACTTGTTAGGACTTTGTTATTTAATTAACCAATCACATGCTTTGAAAATTTTTCCAAATGACTTTGCTAGAAATCTCAACACATTTTGATGTGTTTCATATGTTGCATATATTAGGGTACCTTGTGGATACAAAAACAAAAACTTGTTGGTGAGAATAGAAGAATGGAGTAACAAGCCATACTACTTGGCCATGAAATTCCTTTACCAAGGTGGCCAGACAGAAATAAAAGCAATTGACATTGCTCAAGTAAGCTAACAACTCACACAAAACCCAATACCATGGAAAAAAATTATTTTTCATAACAGCTTCAAATATAGAAAAATAAACTACAATATTTACGAATATAGTAAAATTTCACTGTTTATCTGCGATAGACCGCGATAAATTACTATTTATGTCATGATAGATACAGATGGTAGACTATCACGGTTTATAATGGTTATCATAGATAGACTGTGATATTTTGCTATTATTTATAAATATTTTCAGTAGTTTTGTCATTTAAAATAATTTCCCTTTTGACCATATATTTGTAACACTAAATTAAAAAGAAAAAAAAAGTATATTTATCGAGGATATTTTTTTACCATTTTTATATGATACATAGATATTACTCCTCTACATATCAATTGATTTTGAGATAAAACTCCACGTCTTTATTTAATATGGTATCATAGTCCACATAAAACCCAAAATTAGGTTCCGAACAAAGAACAATGAATCCAAGGAGACACCACATCTTGAGAAGATATATATATATGTATATATATTTTGAAGATCGATCTCACATCAGAAATATGAAGATACCCTAGAATTTTTTTTATAAAAATAACGAGTTACTCATCTCATTACCAAATAATTTTGAAACGAAACCCATGTTCATCTAACATTTACTTCATTGATTTCTTTCAATTATAGGTTGGTTCTTCAGATTGGGAACCTTTGAAGAGAAACTATGGAGCTATTTGGGATACAAGTAAAGTACCTGAAGGAGCATTGCAACTAAGAATTGTGGTGGCTTCAGGATATGATAATGAGAATTGGATTTGGACAAATTATGAAATTCCAGCTGATTGGAAAAATGGAGAAACTTATGATACAGGAATTCAAATTGAAGATATCGCCAAAGAATTTTGCTCCCCAAGAGAGTGTGGGGATAGAATATGGAAATAAATATGGTCATATGCATATGGGAAGAAACAACAGAGAAATCCTATAAAATTTATATAGATAATTTTAGTATTTATTCCTTAATGTTTGTATAAGATCATATGTAGAAGGATTCAATATAGAATTCTATGAAATCAATAAAATAATGGATACTCAAAATAATAATAATAATGGAACATTTAGAATATTTAATGATGCCTTGCTCTGTCCTCTCTACTACCATTTCAATTATGTCTTATTTCTTTTTAATGTGGAATTTTATTTTTCCTAAACCTCTCTCAATAATCTTTGGTGGTTTAGTTTACGGTCTTTGAAAATTAAACTTACAAATGCTACTTCTCCACATAAATTTTTAAAATTTGTTATTTAATTTCTACTAATGTTTTCAACGACCAAACTAAGTTCTTAAAACTAAAAAAATAAAATTTGTTTTATTTTTAGAATTTAATTTAGAAATTCAAGTTTTTTATTTTAAAATAGTAATAATTGAAAGGGAAGAAAAAGAGGGAAACAAGGCCAACTTTCAAAAACAGAAAATTTAAAGGTGAAATCTTTACAAAATGGGGTCTTAATTTTTTTTTCTTGTTTTTTGTTTTTGAGGAAATAAAAAAACAACAAAACACCAAAGATAGAACAAAGAAGAAAAATAGAAATACAAATTAAGAAACAAAAGGATTTAAGAAGGCATCTCAAGTATGAGAGTCGGGTTGAATCCAGTGGAAAACTTGAGTGTCTTTCTCGGCGAGTATGAAAAGTCAATAAGAGACGTTTAGATTGAGAGAAATGGAATGAGAATAAGGATGAAAATGGGTAATAGATATCCATCCCCTTATTTGGTGTAAATTTTGAAACTTTAGGCATGAGAATAAATTCTTTATACCCATGGATCATACCCATCTGAAAGTATGAGTTTTCTTAATGTCCACTTTCTCTTATCTTTTGATACATGAATTTATTCTTTTATTTTATATTATTAAAATTATTTAATATATGAATATT
>NC_052353.1:53394175-53511320 GCF_009727055.1 Benincasa hispida | reverse complement strand
ATTTAACTATTTCATATTCATAAATTAATTAATTATATAATTATATAATACATGATAAAGAATCGATGCATTAATACTATTAATTCACTAATAAATTATTTATGTAGTTAATTATGTAGTGAATTAATAATTATTATGATTAATATTTTGTGAGATTATTTTTAATAGTTATAATTACTTTATCATTAATTAATTATGATTCAATTTTTTATCACAGGATATTATATTTATTTTTTCAAATTGATTTTAATTATTTTATCAATTAGTACATTCATCAAATTGATACATTAAATTAGGTAATCAAGTAACTTTAATTATAAGTTACTTATTTAAAAATATTTGTAATTAATAATTTAATTAATATTATAAGTTGGTAGTTAAATAATTAATTTTGCTCAAAACTTTGAGATGAATTTATTGTTTATCATTTAATCTATCAAAATTTTATAGAGGCGTCCATGATTAATTTTATAAATTAAATAAAAAGTTAATTTGTTACCATAGAATTATGATAGCATTGCCATGTACAACCAAACACCGTTCATCCTTGATTCCCAACAATTTTATTCCTAAGCTTTTTATTCTCAGACATTCATAATTTCTGGGTATCTTTAAAACCTTAAATAAAATGGATCCTAAGTGTGCAATTTCATTACTTGCTCTAGAAGGGAAAAGGAAACCCTTTATACAATTTTAGTTATACTAGTTTGATACTACATATATCGCATGTAATAAGTAAAGTAAAAAGAGAATTTATTTATAAAAGATTAATAATATAACTTTAATCTATGAATAAGAGAGTTTGAAAAAAAAAAGTTTAGGAGCTACACGTGAAATTCAAAAAAATCATGATAATCCTTTCTAAATTTATTTGATGATCGGATTACATTCTTAATTTTAAACTTCAAATTAAACCATGATATTTTTCTATATCTTATTTATTATGAATTTGATGATTTGATTATTCTCTTAGTTTTAAACATTAATTTAAATAAACATATTATATATATTTTTTTATTTTTGTATAAAATGATTTCGTTCAAACAAAATGATTTGATTATGCTCTTAATTTAAACTTTTTAAAATTTTAATTTAAACCAAAATATTATTATTATTATTTTGTATTCATACATAAACTCTTAAAACTTATTACTTTATTTATTTATTTATAGATTTGCAATAATCTTTATCTTGATTCAAATGTTATTTTGATTTTACAAATTATTTCAAAATTATACGGAGACCAACTGGTGTGTACTTACAACAAATTTGAAAAGAAAAAAATGTAAAAAATAGTAAAAATTATTATAAACCTCTAAATTCGTTGGTATGCATTTACAAAAATTAAAATGTGAAAAAGAAAACTACAAAAACATAGAAACAATCAATTTCTTCTCTGTCACTTTGAAAACCTCTAAATTATTTGAAGTTTGAGAAATTTCTTAAACCTCAAAAGTAAGCTCTTTTCTCCATATTCTTCAATATATGAGGATATATATGTATAGAAAAGAACTACAAAAGCATATACAAAAAATTAAATCAAATAACTCTTTATGTTTTTACAAAATTGAAATTTGAAAAATGAAAAAAAGTTAAAAAGAGAACATAGGTTAAAAAAAAAAAAAAAAAGACAAAGAGTGATATCTTCTTACGGAAGATGGAAGAAATACTTGAAACAAGGAAATTAAACTTGTTAAAGAAGAAAGAAAAGAAACATTGGGAAATAGATTGCTATTAATAAAATTAAAAAATATATATATCTACAACAAAATTTCTACAAAAGCAAAAAATAAAATAAAAAACTAAAAAAATAAAATAAAAATAAAAGATACTTGATGGAAAATGAGAGGTCGAAATTAGCTATTTATAGGGAAAATTTAGAACTCCAATCATAATTTGATTTTTTTTTAAAAAAAAGAAAAATCCTTTATTTAATGTGAAAATTAATGGATAAGATATTAGAGGATAAAATATAAGATATTAGAGGATAAAATATGATGTTTTCACTGTGTTTCCCCTAATTTATTTAAGGTGAAGCAGATATTAGAGAGAAAAGTGAGTTTTTTTTTATAAAAAAAATCATGAATAAGATATTAATGGATAAAAGGAAAATTATTTAAATGACAAAATTGTAAAACTATTTATAAATAATAGCAAAATATCAGAGTCTATCGCGATCTATGACAGATAAATTGTGATATTTTGCTTATTTGTAAATATTTTGATTCATTTTCCTATATTTGAAAAAAAACCCACGACAAAAATACGATTGTTTTTTTTAAAAAAAATCTTAGAGATTATTAGGGACAAAATTATGTGATTTTTTTAACGATTTAAATGTAAAATTAGGTAAGATTTCCATATGATCAACAACTAAAAGGGGCAAAATGGAAAATCAAATGTTTCTCTCTTATAGCCCATTTTAGATAGTACTAGCTATAAAACACATGTGTTGTAGCTAAAAATCTTTAAACCATAAATTCTGTTGATGAAGTTTCAATAATAAATTAATATAATTTTTATTAAGTTTAAATAACAAGTATCTTATATAAGAATTAAAAATAATATAATTGTTAATAACTAAAACTATATTATAGACATCTTATTTTATGTTAATTCACAACAAATATAAAATGAGTTACACGTGTTTGAGGATCATTGAAACACGTGGAACATAAATATTGATAGTGACATACATATTTAGAATCAATATACTTTTAATAGGATTAAAAATTGTAAATTTTTTACATGAAATTAAAAAGTGATTAAATAATAATATAAATCATCAACTAACTCGTAAACAATATTTTATATAATTATTGGTTTTGCTAGCATACTTGTGTAATTAAAAAAAAAAATTAATTTCCAAATAAAAAATTAGAGATATATATGTTACTAATACATTTGTTTTAGAACTTTGAATCTATCAAATTTGATTTTGTTGCTCATTGATATAGTTGTCATAGATAGTTTCTCTTTAATAAAAACGATTGGATTTAAACACATGAAAACACAGATAAAATTTTTATTTCAAACAAATAAATAAGATATAAAAGATTCCAATAAAGTCGAAACTAAAAAAATCTAATCAAAGATCTAATTGAAAATAATAATAAAAAAATAATATAAATTTTCAACTAACTAACAAAAACTACATGCTCAACATTTAAATTTTAAAATAACATAAATTTATAATCTTTGTTATGGTTGAAAATTATTGCACTATGTAATTGTGTCGTTACCAAAAGGTACAAAATTTGAGATGTATTAAATAATTTTTCAATTGGGAGAAAATCCATTTGAAAAATTAAAAATTAAAAAACTCCTCATAATTTCCAACAAAGAATCATGAAGTAGAAGTATCGATATGAAACTTACAATAATGAATGAAAGTGTGGCGCCCTTTACGTTCCAAGTCTTCTACACAGTTGCCACTATTTGCTGTTTATCCTTTATTTTCACATACGTTCTCATCTTTTCCCCATTCAAATCCACTTCCATTTCTTATCTACCGACCCAATTCTTGTTTATTTTTGCTTCTTGATCTTTCTCCCACTCGTCTCCTAAAAAAAGAAATTTAAAAAATAAAGAAAATGAAACTGAATTACCTACATAAACAAAATTTAAATTTTAGAATAACCAAACTATTTGTTAGTGTTGGAAACAAATCTCACTACAAGAAATTTGGTTTTTTCCGACCAAAGTTTTTTCGACGCTTAATAAAGCGTTTCGCATCGGGAAATAGTGTCAGGAAAAATGGGTTCTCCTTACGTTTGTCCTGACGGTTTAAAGGAGGCATCATGATTAAAAAAATGTTACGAAAATTTTAATTAAAACTTTCTCGACGGAAGTTCAAACTACCATTGGGAGAACTAGTTGGCCTGATGCTATTTAAAGGCGTCGAGATAGGGTTAATTAAAACCCTATCTTTTCCATCTTCTTTTTTCATGTGCCACCCGAGAGGCACTCTTTTCTTCTCCCCAATTTTTTCCTCCTCTGTTCTCTAAACCCACGCTGCCCATCCCACACACCTTCCCTGCCACCAGCACACACCATCCGACTCCGATCTCTGCCAATGAGCCCACGTCATTCGATCATTTCCCGCACGATTCTGTCGTCAAGCCCACACTGGTGCTGCTATATGATTCAACTCAATGACGAGGCAACCACGCGAAATTTCCCCTTAAAACTACATCATTTCATTCCACTTGCTTTGCTTCTTCCTTTTTCCTTCCAATTTTTCTCAATTTTTAATTTTTGTGGAAACTGAATCAATATGCATCTTCCCTCCCTATCTATTGCTTTGGTTCTCAGCTTCTTCTGACACTGACTTTGAAACCAGGTTTGTTAGTGAATCTTTCATTTTCATTTCTTGTAATTATATATATTCCTTTAGTTTGGGATGGATCTGGTATTTGGATAATTGAATGGTGTTTCGATCATGGAAATTTTAGTGGGATCGGCCCCTTTGTTTGCTCTGTATTCCTTTTCCGTGGGTGTGAGTTTGAGTTTCTGATGTTAAAGCGAAAATTACTCATTCTTAACGTGGATTATTGTATTCTATTTGGTATTTGGAGTTTGGTCATGATGAAGACTTGTTCCCTCTTTTCTGATGCAAGAAAGGTAATATCTCCCGACACCCAAATTTGTTAGTGTCGGAAAATGTAGACTCTTCCGACAAAAACTTAAGGAGCTTCAGGAGAAGTCACTTTTTTTACCCTAAAAATAGGGTTTTTGGGGTCGGCATCGGGAGATAGCCTCTCCACTTTTACCATCACGAAATCTTTATGAAATCACTTTTTTGAGTCAGGATAAGGATGTCTCGACAACCTTGTGATGGTAAAAAAGGCATCAAGAAAGCCTTTCCCAAGTTTTTATGATTTTTTTGGACAATTTTGACTGTTGGGAAAGAGCAAATTTCTTGTAGTGCTACTCATCAAAATTGTTAAGGTGAGCCAAATTGGAGCTTCCATCCTTCCAATCGATTGGCTCTGAAACGGAAAAACAAATTAGAAGTTAGTTAAAATAGAATGACCTTGTAAACACTCCTATTTTTTGAATAATAGCTATATATGTAAATGAGTAAGATACGTTTGATGATACTGTAAAAAGAGGGGAAAGAAACTTATCTTCTTCTTGAGAATAAAGATAACACTCTCTGATGAGCTTCAACAGTGGATGTAGGTGAAAGCTAAACCACTATACATGTTCTTCTTCCTCTTCTTCTACTCTACTCATTTCTTACTTTGCATGCTCAATTTACCATGGATTTGAGCTAAGAAATTCATCAGCAACTAAGTTTACAAGAGAAAAAAATGAGGAGGATGAAGAGGATTTCAGCAAACACCAAGGAGAAAGTGGGAGAGAAGTAATAGAACCATTATGTCATCTCTGTAATCTTTTTATAGATTTCATAGTTCTTTTACCACATCAACAAGAAAAGTAACATGGCTCATTACTCTTCACTCGTTTAATTTTTCTTTTGGATTAAGCTAGAGTATGGGCCTTCATCAGGAAAACATTAAATGCCCATTTTATTAACAAGTGGTATCAAAGCCTTCGTTTATCTAAGTTTTGTCAAGAAACCTCCAAGATTCTTCAATAATCTGTCAAGAAGAGTCAGAAAAGTATCAATGGGATCAACAAAGTATGAAGTTGAAAAGTTTACTGGGAATGGGGACTTTACCCTGTGGGCCAAGAAGAACAAGACCATTCAAATAGTGCAAAAAGCAGCAAATGCCCTTGAAGATCCAAAAGAAATTCCATCAACAATTACTGCTGAACAGAAGCAAACTATGGAAGAAATAGCATACACAACCTTGATTCTAAACATTTTAGATACTATACTTCAACAGGTAATTGATGAAATCTCAATCCATGATGTTTGGAAGAAGCTACACCTTCTCTATGACAAGAAAGATCTTCCCCAAAAAAATTTACATTCGTGAAAGATTATTCTCCTTTAAATGAATCCATCCAAATCGTTGGATGAGAATTTAGATGAATTCAAAAGGCTTACAAATGCTTTTAATCAAACTGGTGAGAGGTTAAAGCTGAGAGTGAAGCTGTTATCCTGATAAATTCAACACATGAAGTGTACAAAGAAGTCAGACCAGCCTTGAAATATGGAAGAGATAATATGACAGTAGAGACTGTGATCAATGCTCTAAGGTGCAAAGAACTCGAGCTAAAAATAGAGAATAAAGCTGGAGGGGTTGAGTCTCTCTACACAAATGGGAAGAATTTTGCTAGAGGGAGTCATTTTGACAAAAACCACAAGAACCATCAGGACAAACCTCCCTTCAAGTGTTTCATTTGTCACAATGAGGGACACTTCAAGAGGAATTTTCCTGAGAATGGAAAACCTTATAGAAGGAACTCAAGAAAGTAGAGGGACAATGGCAGAAATAACAGAACTAGAGACTATGAAAGGAGTGACAACAAAAAATCAAGAGATTATGGCAAAGGAAATGTTTCAGTGGGAAAAAACACCTACGAATATAATGAAATCCTAATAGCAACTCATTTGAAGCCCATGGGACATAAGACTGAGGAAAAGGTAGACTGGGTCATGGACTCATGATGTACCTATCATGTGACTTCCAAAAGAGAATGGTTTGTGAGTTACAAATCATGGGAAGGAGGCTCAGTCTACATGGGGGATGATCATGACTGTAAAGTCGTGGGAATTGGCTCAGTATGCCTAAAGTTAAAAGATAATAGAGAAATACATCTGAAGGAGGTAAGATATGCACCTAAACTTAGAAGGAACCTAATCTCATTGGGAATGTTAGCTAACCAAGACTGTTACTACATTGGTAACAATGAGAATCTACAAGTAAAAATGGCTGGAAAGAAAATTCTACTTGGAGTAAGCGTGAATGGGCTATATTACTTGAGAAATGTATCTTTTCCTAATGTTGCTTTAGTATCTCAGGACAACAAATCATAAGGCCCAAAATTATGGCATAAGAGACTCTTACATATCAGTGAACAAAGCTTGATTGAACTAACAAAATAGGAGCTGATACAACCTAAAGGAACCAAGAGGGTAAGCTTTTGTGAGCATTGTGTCTATGGCGAAGCTAAGAGACTCAAATTCACAAAAGGAATCCATACTTCAAAGGATAGACTCAATTACATACATGCTGACTTATGGGGACTAGCTGGAACTCCTTCTTTGAGTGACACAAGGTACTTCCTATCTTTAATAGATGACTACTTTAGAAAAGTATAGAGTCTTATGCTAAAATAAAAAATTCAAGCCTTTGACAAATTTAAAGAATGAATTGCAAAAGTTGAAAATAAAACTGAGAAAAGAGTAAAAATTCTGAGAACAGATAATGGTCTTGAGTTTATGAATAATATGTTCAGTAACTTTTGTAATGAACATAGAATAATTAGACACACAACAGTTACCTATACACCCCAGCAAAATGGGGTAGCTGAAAGGGTGAACAGAACTCTTATGGAAAGAGTGAGGTGCATGCTCTTAGAGGTAAATCTAAAGGAAGTGTTATGGGCATAAGCTCTTGCAACAACCACCTATGCTATTAATCGAATCCCCTGCACTTCTATAAACATGAAAACACCTGAAGAAATGTGGACAGGTGTACCTCCAGACTTATCAAACCTAAAATCTTTGGGTGCACATCATTTGTACATGTGAGGCAAAGTAAACTTGAACCTAGAGCCCTAAAATTCATGTTTATAGGGTATCTTGAAGGAACTAAAGGCTTCAAGCTTTGGAACTTTAGTTCTAATCGAAGTATTGCGAGTAGAGACATTATTTTCAAAGAAGATGAGATGTTTACAGTGATGGAAAAGGAAAAACAACTAACTGAAGAAGTGCCAAATAAGAATCCCACCACTTTTGATGTGGAGCTATTACCTAAAATAAAAAATGTCTCAATAGAAAGTGATGATCTGAACCCTCAGACCATTGAAACTATAGCATGTGAACAGACAGCACAAGAACAAAGTTCTCAACCAGAAAACCTAACAGATTACACACTAACAAGAGATAGAAGAAAAAGAGAAATCAGGTTACCAGCCAGATATTCGAATACTGACTTTATATCAAACTTTTCCTACATTGCAGAAAGCATTCTTGATGAAGAACCTCAGAACTTTGAAGAAGCAATGTCAAGTAAAGAAAAGGATAAGTGGTTACAAGCCATGGAAGCTCAAAATAACTTCTTTAAAGAAGAATTACACCTGGATCTTAATGCCTCTTCCTCCAAATAAAAAATCCATCCCTTGCAAATGGATTTTTAAGAGAAAATTAGTTGACAACAGTTCAGAGAGAATAAAATTCAAAGCCAAACTTGTTGCCAAGGGCTTTAAGTAGAAGGAAGGTCTAGACTAGACTGAAGTTTTCTCCCCAGTGTTAAACACACTTCTATCAGATTGCTACTTGCAATAGTGGCTTATGAAAACTATGAACTTGAACAAATGGATGTGGCCACAGCTTTCCTACATGAAAAGTTAGATGAATAAATCTATATAGATCAACCTATTGCCTTTGAAGTTAAGGGAAAAGAAAGTATAATGTGCAAACTGGATAAATCATTATATGGCCTCAAGCAAGCCCCTAAATGTTGGTATAAATGTTTTGATTATTTTATGAACAAGATCAACTTCACCAGAAGTCAATATGATGCCTGTATGTTCTTTAGAAAAGCTAAAGATGGAAGTCTAGCCTATTTACTAATCTATGTTAATGATATGCTCATTGCAGGAAGAAATGTTGAGGAAGTAAATCTGATTAAAGAACAACTAAGTTCTGAATTCGAGATGAAAGACCTAGGACTAGTTAAGAGAATTTTTGGCATGGTCATTGAGAGAAGAAGATCCCAGGGTGAACTCATTGTCTCCTAAAGTGACTACACTAGAAGGATTCTAACTAAATTCAACATGTTGAATGCCAAAGCAGTTGGCACACCCTTAGCACAACACTTTAAGCTATTTGCTAAAGATTCTCCTAAACTAGAAGAAAATATTTAGAAAATGAATAAAGTACCCTACTCAAGTGCTACAGACAGCTTAATGCACTTAATAGTCTGTACAAGACTAGAGTTAGCTCACAGCTCAAGCTTAATCAGTAGATACATGAGCAATCAAACACGAACGATCTCACAGTGACCAAAATATAATAATATACATTCATACAAACAGTTATGCAAACAAAAACTAATTATTGGCATGCTAAGAACAAGATAAATAACAAGGGAAAGAGTACCATACCAGTTGAAGAAAATGTTCAATCTTCGACACTCAAAGCAGCGGAACCCTCCAAGCGATCTACCAACGGTCAGCGGCAGCGTCAATGATAGCAGCACGAACAACCGCACAAACACGAACGCCGCGGGGACAACACCACCATTAAAAAGCCCCGAGTATTCTCCGAGTGAAAACCCAAAGGGTGGTCTTTGATGAATTTAGTAGAGAAGGAGGAAACACGAATCGTGTAGGCGATAAACAAGTGGGAGGGAAAAACGCGCACTCTCTTTCTTTTGGACTACAATTGAACGTTCACTTCAAAAATGAAACAATAACCGACTCATTCCCACTAACCTACGTCCAAACATGAAAATTGGCTTAATTATCATACAATTAAGAAATTAATTAATTAATTAATATAATCATATTATATTTTTATCCTATAGTTTGATATCACATATCCACTATAGTATTTTCTCCTCTACTTGATATAAATCATATTTACATCTAATTTCCTCCAAAAATAATGAATCTCATACATTTAGCAAATTATATCATATAAAATTAACCAGTCCAATTATATCATATATAATCGAACTTCCTTTTGTGAATTTGAACATTTCAAATTAACCCAAACATTGGTTCTCGACTTTATCCAAGCTACCCAGGGACCTAATGGACTTGTGGCTCGAAGCTCCAACGGTCCGTGAATAGTTAACTAAACTCTTTAGCCACGAGACCTACCATTCGTTAACTGTTAGACATCCACTAAAGACCAACAGCTGAACTCTTCTTACCACAAATATATTTATGTGTCCATCGGATATAACTAATCATGAGTACAATGACCCTTCACAGACGTTCATAAGTACAGCTGAGCCAAATTACCGTTATGCCCCTATAGTTACATCTCACTCCTTAAGTACCACTGATTCCTCTAATGAACAATACAACATAGTCCAATTATGTGTGAACACCTCTTGGGCTAAGAGAATGTGTGTAGTGCCACATCGTTTAAGCTCTGGAATCAGCCCTTAAGAGAGCTATCTATGTACTTACCCGTGTCTCGGGGAAGGAGTGAATTCCATCTTATGTAGCTGAGTTCCCAGCTTCCAAATCAGATGAATTCCCAAAATGGTAGGTTTGAATCGGCGACCTGGCCACTCGCACCCATACAAATCAAAGGATCGCCCTCAATCGCAGGAGTTCCCAACTCACTCAGGATTGAGGTCATGTTACCTATGGTCATTCTAGTGAAGTGAAGTCTCTGTCATGAACGGTGTTATATAACGAGNAATCGTGTAGGCGATAAACAAGTGGGAGGGAAAAAGGCGCTATCGCATAATAGAAGTGCTTATCATTTAGGAGAAGCAACACGATCGTGTAGGAATTCCTGAACGATCGTTTAGTAAAACCGACACACTATACGATCGTTTAGAGAAGCTATCTGATTATGTAGGAAATAGCGTGCGATCGTTTAGGCGCGAGGTAGACGATCACTTAGGTGGAGAGTGCTATCGAATAGGCTCTCGAAAACACTTAAGCGATCGTTTTGCTTTCTAACAACGCGCACTCTCTTTCTTTTGGACTACAATTGAACGTTCACTTCAAAAATGAAACAATAACCGACTCATTCCCACTAACCTACGTCCAAACATGAAAATTGGCTTAATTATCATACAATTAAGAAATTAATTAATTAATTAATATAATCATATTATATTTTTATCCTATAGTTTGATATCACATATCCACTATAGTATTTTCTCCTCTACTTGATATAAATCATATTTACATCTAATTTCCTCCAAAAATAATGAATCTCATACATTTAGCAAATTATATCATATAAAATTAACCAGTCCAATTATATCATATATAATCGAACTTCCTTTTGTGAATTTGAACATTTCAAATTAACCCAAACATTGGTTCTCGACTTTATCCAAGCTACCCAGGGACCTAATGGACTTGTGGCTCGAAGCTCCAACGGTCCGTGAATAGTTAACTAAACTCTTTAGCCACGAGACCTACCATTCGTTAACTGTTAGACATCCACTAAAGACCAACAGCTGAACTCTTCTTACCACAAATATATTTATGTGTCCATCGGATATAACTAATCATGAGTACAATGACCCTTCACAGACGTTCATAAGTACAGCTGAGCCAAATTACCGTTATGCCCCTATAGTTACATCTCACTCCTTAAGTACCACTGATTCCTCTAATGAACAATACAACATAGTCCAATTATGTGTGAACACCTCTTGGGCTAAGAGAATGTGTGTAGTGCCACATCGTTTAAGCTCTGGAATCAGCCCTTAAGAGAGCTATCTATGTACTTACCCGTGTCTCGGGGAAGGAGTGAATTCCATCTTATGTAGCTGAGTTCCCAGCTTCCAAATCAGATGAATTCCCAAAATGGTAGGTTTGAATCGGCGACCTGGCCACTCGCACCCATACAAATCAAAGGATCGCCCTCAATCGCAGGAGTTCCCAACTCACTCAGGATTGAGGTCATGTTACCTATGGTCATTCTAGTGAAGTGAAGTCTCTGTCATGAACGGTGTTATATAACGAGACGTTAACACTTCGTAGTCAGGTTTTATACAAACTCTTTGTATAGGACGCCCCCACTCGCATGTCCCCAACATGAATAATCAGGATCAAACCATCTATGACAAGTCACAACACTTGTGACCATTCCGCAAAGCGGGCAACATTTGTAGCGTTACCAGGATAAGGTTTCCCTCCTATATCCATATACTACAGACCATTTTGGTTATCACTCAAGACATGATCCATTTGTATGTCACCACATACATGCTTGAGTCACATACAGATAACCAGGGATTTTATGCTTATTGGTTTGTGGTAATTCAAATAAAACAAGCAACTGAGCAAAAATACAAGATGTGAAGTAAATATTATATTAATAACACAAGTGTTTGTATAAACTGTTTACAAACTATAGGACACGAGACTTTAGGGCATCAACCCCAACAAATGGGTCTTTCGCTATCTAGTTGGAAGCATAAATAGAGGCTTACTATATAAATCCCCTAATACCACTAAGTTGGCACTTAAAGGCTATGTGGACTTAGATTTTGCAGGAGACCTAGATAGAAGAAGGTCTCTTTCAGGGTTTACTTTCCTTTTTGGAGTAAATGTGATAAGTTGAAAGTCTAACTTGCAATCAGTGGTTGCCCTTTCAACCACCGAAGCAGAGTTTATAGCTACTTCATAGACTGTTAAAGAAGGCCTACGGTTACAGGGGTTAACTACTGAGCTTGGCTACGAACAACCACTAGTAGAGCTACTCTGTGACAACCAAAGTGAAATTCATCTAACTAAAAATTAGCAATTTCATGACAGATCCAAACACATAGATGTAAAACTTCACTTCATTAGAGACATAATTGAAAAAGGCATAATAGCAGTAACAAAGGTTAGTTCAGAAGAGAATGCAACAGATTTTTTGACAAAGTAAGTAACAAAAGCCAAGTTCGAATACTGTTTAAATCTACTCAATGTAGTAAATCGAGCTAGAAAATAAAATACATGAAGGAAAAGAAGAATAAGAGACCATTTTGTCTTAAGGTGGAGATTTGTTAAGGTGAACCAAACTGGAGCTTCCATCCTTCCAGCTGATTGCCTCTGAAACGGAAACGGAAACACAAATTAGAAGTTAGTTAAAACAGAATGGCCTTCTTGTAAACACTTCTCTTTTTTGAAAATAGCTATATATGTAAATGAGTGAGATACGTTTGATAACACTGTAAAAAGAGGGAACAAAAAACTTATCTTCTTCTTGAGAATAAAGATAACTCTCTGATGAGCTTCAATAGTGGATGTAGGTGAAAGCCAAACCACTATACATGTTCTACTTCCTCTTCTTCTACTCTACTCATTTCTTGCTTTGCATGCTCAACTTACCATGGATTTGAGCTAAGAAATCCATCAACAAACTAAGTTTACAAGAGAAAAAAATGAGGAGGACGAAGAGGGTTTCAGTGAACACCGAGGAGAAAGTGGTAGAAAAGTGACAGAACCATTATGTCATCTCTGTAATCCTTTTAAAGATTTCATAATTCTTTTACCACATCAACAAAAAAAGTAACGTGGCTCATTACCCTTCACTCGTTTAATTTTTCTTTTGGATCGAGCTGGAGAATGGGCCTTCATCAGGCAATGAGACTTTAAACTTCAAGATACTATAAATGTTTGATTTTTTTCTCAAATATATATGTTAATGAACAATAATAAATCAAAATTTAAATATGAAGAAAACAATCATACTTTTTCACCATAGAAAATAAGACTTCATTTTGGCATGATCCAATATTTGCTTTAAAAAAACAAAAACTTCAATTATCATTTTACCTTTTCATCGGAGAAAATAAGTTTAGGGTTATCAAGGCTTCATTTTGGTATGATCAAATATTTTCTTTACAAAGAACAAAAACTTCAATTATCATTTTACAATTCTTTCTATCATGACATTCTCAAAATGGAGATGGGGCCAAAGAAAACACGGAAAGTTTAGAGGAAAATTTTCATTTATTCTTTGAAAAATATTTAGTTATTATGTAAAAGGTTGTGTACTACTGGTAAGGGATGTATTTATATGAATTCTAGTTATTATGTAAAAAGATACATCAAGAGAATTCCATGACAGTAAAAAATGTTTGATTATTATCTATTTATAAAATTTTGTTATTATGTGAATTAAAATTAAATTACTTGAAACAAAATAATACAAAATTTTGTTTTTGTTATTGTATTTGTCTAAAAAAGTATAAAATTGAAAAAGAAAAATTAAAAATATCAACAAGAACTACGAAGGACGCAAATATTTAGTTATAAAGTGGGTGTGAATGTATTTAAAAGATTAGGTAAAATAAATTTGGTTGTGATATCTATAAGTTAAATGAACTTGATTAGAGTGGGCTACTGTATCTAAATGAATTACAATGAGATAAAAAACTATTAAAAGAATATAAGTCCACAATAATTAGATACAAATAAATTAAAAAAAAAAACTTTCGTAAAACAAACCACATAATTTAAGAAATGAAAAAGAAAAATGCACATTACTCAAAAAGAAAGGAAGTTGAATTTAAAATGAAGAATTACGAAATTCAATTCCTATGTGATACTCCTTTTAATTTTTAACCTCTCTCGTCATATCCCTTTGTTCTTTAAAAGTTCTTTTATACAAAAAGGAAATATATAAATCACCAATTATTCAAAATTTATTTTGCTCTAATTTTACTTGCGTCCTCATTTTGGAATGAACAAATGACTAATTAGGCTGTTAAACACTTTGTTCAATTTATTTACCAATTACTTTTCATTCAAATTTAAATCTCATGTTGAATATTCTATTTGTTCTTTTTTTTTTTTTTAATGAAATAACATTTTCATTCAAATCTAAATCTCATGTTGAATATTCTATATATTCTTTTTTCTAATGGAATAAAAGAAGTTTCCTCCGAGTGGATGTTGAGCTACTATTTGAGAAATAAAAAATTTAAAATATTTTAGGATATATTTCAATTAACTGAATATATTTCAAAATATACTAACCTGAAGTGTCACCCACAAAAGATCCCATGTTGCCTAGATATATCTCTTGCTCCGGTTGACATCGTATCTATACAAACACAAAAAAGATAAAACAATATTAAATTAATATGAAAAATATGTAAACAGAGAAAGAGAATTGAGTAGCTCATTACATAAAGCAATAAGTTGTCATTCCAAATCTCTATGGTTGAATCCTAACCCAATGATAATTGAATTCAAAAGGATATTATATCCAAAAATGCATATAATTTAACTCAAGGCATAATAACTCACTCAACTCAAGGAATGTTAGGAGCCCAAATGCCCTCATAGTTTGTAGTATTAAATGTATACTCCTTTATTTGAGGTTCAGAGTTCAAATTCTTCAATATACCTTACATTTACTGCACTAAAAAATTATTTAACATCCACACACACACACACACACACACATATATATATATATATATATATGCATGAAAGAAGCTATACTTGCTTGGCATTAAGTTAACTATAAAGGTCTTACTAGGGGTTTTATTTTAAAGAATTTTTTTTATAGAATTACTTGGGTTTAAGTTTGGGCTTGTACTTTAGAAATGCTCATTCACATTTTCCAATTTTTATTAATTTGTTTCTAGATATTTAGTAATAGAAATTTAATTAAAATTGAAGAATCAAAATTGATGTGATACAAATTTAAATGACAAAATAGAAGAATGAAAGTGTTATAGATTGACACTAGTAGTTAACATTTGTAATGAAGTTTAAATTCTAAGATGATCATTGATTTAATATGTTGACCATTGATTTAATATGTTTCATTGATTTTTTTTTTAAAAAAAGGGAAAAATCATAGAAATTGGCAAAAATTATAGAAAATCATAGAAATTGGCAAAAATTATAGAAAATCATAGAAATTGGCAAAAATTATAGAAAATCATAGAAATGGAAAAAACCATAGAAAATCATAGAAATGGAAAAAATCATAGAAAATCATAGAAATGACAAAAATCGTATCTTCAAAGATCTATCTTCAAAGAAGTCAGAATCATTTGACTCAATGATCACTTGGTTCACTAGATCATAAAACCTATATGCTTTACTATTTACGGCATAACCTATAAAGGCGTACTCGTAAGCTTTACTAGCCAACTTTCTCCTTTTTGGGTCTGCAATCTTTACAAAGGCTAGATAACTCCATGTTCTAAAGTAGGACAAGTTTGGTTTCTTATTCTTGAGAATTTCGTAAGATGAAGTTTTGTTTTTAGACTTTGGGGTTCTATTTAGGACATAACACACGGTAAGGATGATTTCACTTCACAAATAAGATGCAGCTCCTGAACTAAGTAAAATAGCAACTACTAGCTCAACGAAAGTTCTATTTTTCCTTTCGACTTTTCCATTCATTTCAGAATAATAAGGTGCAATCTTTTCGTGTATTATTCCATGTGAGTTAAAGAACTCATTAAAACAGTCCGAGTCGTACTCGATTCCCCTATCACTACGAAGTCTTTTAATCTTTCTATTAAACTGATTCTTTATTTTAGAAACAACAAATTTGAAGGCATCAAAAGCATCACTTTTGTTTTTTAGCAAGTATACAAAAGTAAAATCAGAGCAGTCGTCAATAAAAGTAATGAAACATCTTTTACAGTTCCTAGTCAAGATACCATCAAATTAACATAAATCATAATGAATTAAATCTAGGGGCTCAGAATTCCTAAGTATAGATTTATGCGGAGTTTTAGTAATTTTAGCCTGACTACAATACTCGTATTTATCAAAATCATTCGTGGATAACTTAGGTATTATTTCCAGCCTAATCATGTTATTAATTAAATTTTTATTCACATGGCATAGTCTAGCATGCCAAACATTCATATAACACAACATATACACAGAAGATTTCATTTTATTGAGGTCTAAATTTAATTTGAACATTTCCTCAGTTGCATACCCTTTCCCTACAAATACATTATTTTAGGTATATAGATCTTCTGTTATAGTTTGAGTAAACCCAACTTTTTTTAGGAGGTAGCCTAAGATCAAATTATTTCTTATCTCCGGAGTGTGCAGGACGTCCTTCAACGTGAGGGTCTCCCCAGAGGTCAACTTTAGTTCCACCTCGTCGGTAGCAACTTTCGTGGAGTGGTGATCCCCCAACAGAATATTCTTATCCTTATTTTTAGTATAAGTTTTAAATAGACTAAGGTCGTGACATACATGGCACGTAGCGCCAGTGTCTATCCACCACTCTTTATAACCACCGATCATATTTACTTCTATGATCATGGCGACTAACGGTTCTTCTATCGGGTTCGCTGACCAGCAGGACGACGCCTGTTCCTATAGTTCCTAGCCATGTGCCTAGGTTTATTACAATTAAAGTAGAGCAATTGTACCATTTCTCTTGAAGGGGGCTTCTGTTTTTTCTGTTGGTTCTGGTTGTTGGAGCTATGGTTTTGAGCTTTTCTCTTTGTCCCTTTAGATTTTTGGTTAGGTTTTACCAGGGCAGATGTGGGTTTTCTAGGTACTGCATTCACCTCCTCCCTCTGGTCCTGCTTTTGAGCTTTCTCTTGGATCCTTAGTCGGGTGATAAAACTTTTCAAGGAGAACTCCTTGGTCTTATGTGTGAGACCCTAATACTAAATCTAAGGTGGAAGGTTGTTTGGAGAAGGAAAAATCCTAAGTAATAAAGAAATATTACTAAAAGAAGTATGTCTTGGGGCATGATGAAATGGTGAAAGCATTAGTACTAAGTTATGTAAAAATAAAAAGGATTAAAAGGTGGCAAGTGTTTCGGAATACGGCCAATGCATGTTGAGGGCCTAAGCACATTGAATGCAATGCCTAAGAGTGCGTGGAGGGCTGGCTTCATGTTGCACAAATCTTTGGATGCAATAAGGCGTGAGCGGTGGCTGTGGGCTTGCACACGTGAGCAGCTAATGCAAGGACATGCACAAGGAATGTGGACGCAAGGGTAGGCAAGGACACGGGCAAGTCATGTACTAGAGACATGTGTTAAGCGGCCATGCCGAGCGCCCCTGCCCATATGTTGAGCCCAAGCACTTAGCCTATGCGTCAAAACGCCCTGCCGAGTGGCCATGCATCAAGCCTATGCGTCGAAGTGCACTGTCGAGCGGCCGTGCATCGAACGCCCATGCGATCGAGAGAGCCTTGCGAGCGATGGCCAGTGCCTATGCCACACATGCATACGTCAATGGCATACGTCTATGATGTGGCAATGGTAATTCAATGNCTTGCGAGCGATGGCCAGTGCCTATGCCACACATGCATACGTCAATGGCATACGTCTATGATGTGGCAATGGTAATTCAATGCGGCCAAGCACTTAAGCATCGATGCAAACCAAGGCGTGCGGCGAAGGGGTTTGCGACAAAGGAAGTATGTACCATTGGCCGAAGGCATGCATCCATGGCAAAGGCTATGCGTCGATGTCATGCGATGGTTATATCCACCGTATACCTTAGTTAATAGTGTATGGACGCATGGACAAAAGGAAGGCTGATCGATGGGAAAAGAACCCCAAGAGGAGATGGCAATATTGAAGAGATGCGTCCATAAGCATACCAAATTATATAGATAAACATCCTTAAATATTAAGTGAATGAGGTGGCGGAAGGAGGTTCATACAAAGTAGTCCTATCACTGTAAGTAGGAGATGGAAGAAGGAGGTTACATGCAAAAATAGTCTTATCACTCTAAGTAGGAGGTGGAGGAAGGAGGGTGCATGCAAAATAAGAAATTTGGTTGGAAAATTATGGTAAAAACAACTCATGACATTGCTGGAATAGGCTTAGTGTTGGCAACCTTAAAAAGGGACAAATGTGGGTTGAGTTGTCATAAAAGGGTGAGCTTGGGATGGCTATAAATAGAGGAGTTCGCGAGAACAATTCATTCATGCCATCAACAAAATCTCAGTGTCGAGAGCTTATTTAGAATATTAAGTTTGAGTATTGAGGTTGCCAAAATAGTTAGGGTCCGAAGGAGCTGAAATTGCATTGATGAAACTTTGAAGCTAGTACGGACGCATACGCCCAGGCAGCCAATGCATCTATCACGCAGTGCGCACCTTGCGCCTAACCAACGCCGCGTCCATCTATCGCAAAGCAGCGCGCCTCGCACCACTGCATCGACCACGCACGCCAGTTCAACGCTGCAGCCCACCATGCAACGCAGCACGCTCACTCTCTGCACATGGCCGAATGCCCAGCTGCCTGCCAGACTCCTTGCGCTCACATGGTTAAAATAACCTCTAAAGGGGCTGATTTTGAGATTTTGGCGGAGTTTTAAGTAGGGTAAGTTGGTACTTTTAGTATAAGGTATTTTGGCTATTTTAGTATTATTTATTGATATAACGGTATTAATTGAGGAATTTTCGTTGATATGGAGGAAATATCAGGAAGATACTCTCAAAGTAGTTTTAGTAAAAAATCTTACTTACGGTGAGTGGTTATTAAGATTTATGCATTGGTATATGAATAAATTCATAGGTATGTATAAGATGCATGATTATAATGTTATGTTACATGCCATGATATTGTCTGTGTAATTACTATGGAAACTTAAATTATACCCGAAATACATAGTTAGCATGCTTAAAAGTGGTACTTGGTGGAAAAATATAGTCGGCTTCGGTCGGCAGGAAAAGATAGTCAGTGACGACCGGCGGAAAATATAGTTAAGATACCTAAGCATGATTAGCGGGAAATAGTTGTCGATGTGCACATTGGCGGGAAAACGGGATATAGGAAAGTTTCCATGAAAAGTTGTTACGATCGTTAATATATGCATGATGTGAACATGCCAAGTATAGCATATGGTTGGAGGATGATGATTACACGTGATCATGCATAGACTATAATGAAATTGTGATTATGTGGTTGACTTCCCAAAAATATGTTTTGTGATTAAAGCTATTGTTATTTTAAAATGCACCACTCATTGGGGTTATTAGCTCACATTTTTCCAAATGTTTTCTTCTATTTTCCCCTCCCCCCCTCCCCCAGGTTGCAAAGTGGAGCGTTCAGAGAGGAGTCTATAACCACCAAAACACCAGCACTTGGTAATTTCTCAAGGCACGGCTCAGATCATGTAATAGAAAAGTATAGGAAAATTTAGCTACATGTATGAAATTTAGATAGTTATTATAAACATGTTAAGGCTCTTAATAGATAAAGGGGGAAATGTTAAATTAAAATATTGTATTAGAATGGTACTAGTATGTCTTCATGCTTTCTTCTAAGTCTTGGGTTAAGACAAGGGAGGGTTTTTGACATTATGCCTCAAAGTGTTCTTAAAATCCTTCCACAAAAGGGGCAGTTGATCAATAATAAGAGCAACTTGGAATTGTTCGTCTAGAGACATACCTTCAATAATTATCTCGTGGGCTATCTTCTGGAGTTCATGGGACTGGGCCTCCACGGATTTGTCATCTGTCATCTGAAACTTGAGATAACGGCTAACAATATATTTCTTCGACCCGGCCTCTTCGGTGTTGTACTTCTTTTGTAGGGCATCCTAGACCTCCATCACTGTCTTCATTGTACTGTAGTAGTCATACAGATCATCAGTCAAACCATTTAAAATAAAGTTCTTACAAAGAAAGTCTTTATCCTCCCAGTCAACAACTTCTTTTATTTATTGTTCAGTTGGTTTTTCTAAAGGGACGATCGATTTATCTCTAGTATAAGTTTCGGAAACTTTCTTGATGGTGGGAAAGAATAACATCTTTTGCTTCCACCGTCTGAAGTTCGCTCCTTCGAACCAGAATGGACGGTTAAGGTTAGATATCATAACGTCGTTGTTGCTAGTGAGGGCCATTAGTGAGGTGGTGGTACATGCATCTTAAAATTGTTGGAAACGACAAGACCCTCAGACGACGATCAGCAAATGGTCAAGGCACGTCAAGTAAAGAACAAAACTTGTAAAACAGAAACTCATTATAGGCTGAGTCGTGGAGCTCACTCTCTTAAGACGTTTCGCGGCTTTGCCCAAGTGTGGAAGCAGGTCAGGAATACTGCCACGTTGTCCCCAGGATAAAACAGCCTAAAAGGAAAACCCAATCGAAAATGCACCGTTACCGACCGAAACAAACACCCTTTCTAACTCACTACTCGGAAAACAGAAAATGGAAGAGTAGGAGAGGAGAGGAGAACTTTCGAATTGAAGCAAAAAGTTGTGTGTATGACCTGCTGAAGGCCATGACTTTTATAGGCCGTCAGCGTGGAGCGGTCGAGTGAAAAAAAGGCGAAGAGCCTCAGAATGTGCGAGGGGTCTTGTGGAAGACTCAGCCGGAAAGATTCACCAGAAGACATGCACGGATAACTTCTTCCTTTTCTTTTCTTTTTTTTTTTTTTGGGGGGGGGGGGGGTTTAAAACATATATAAAAAAAAAACAATAATATTTTTATTAAAATAATAATCACACACGCGCCACTCCCGATCGACTGGACGGCGACACACGTATAGAACATCTAACAAACCCACATTTGTCTATCTCCTCACTCCCTCCAAAACATGGGTACCCCTTGGGGCCCAAACTCAAAGCTCAAGGTTTCAGTACATAAGAGAGGCTTCCATATCAAAATTTTCTAATGTGGGATTCTCCAACCAAAGGTTGGCTCCTTTTTTTTTTTTTTTTTTAAATTTAAATTTTCACCCAACAGTTTCTGATTTTAAAGCTATTGTATTCTATTTGGTATTTGGAGTTTGGTCATGATGAAGACTTGTTCCCTCTTTTCTGATGCAAGAAAAGTAATATCTCCCAACACCCAAATTTGTTAGCGTCGAGAAATGTAGCCTCTCCCGAAAAACTTAACGATTTTAACTTCGGGATAAATATCATCCACACAATTCCTATTTTTCCTGACGCCAAAAAAAAGGGTTTTTGGGGGTGGGAGAACTGATTGATTGGTGTACGGAGAAAGCCTCTCCATTTTTACCATCATGAAATCTTTTATTCCCGATGAAGTCATCAGATATCCCAACGAGGCTATCTCGACGACCTTATCGACAGTAAAAAAGGTATCGAGAAAGCCTTTTCTGACGGTTTTAACCATCGGGAAAGAGCAAATTTCTTGTAGTGCTACTGATCAACATTGTATCAAAATTTAAACTTCAAGATACTATGAACGTTTGATTTTTTTCCTCAAATATATATGTTAATGTTCAATAATAAATTAAAATTTAAATATAAAGATAACAATCATTTCACCCCTTCATCGGAGGAAATAATTTTAGGGATATCAATGCTTCAGTTTGGTATGATCCAATATTTTCTTTACAAAGAACAAAAATTTCAATTGTCATTTTACAATTCTTTCTATCATGACATTCTCAAAATGGAGGTGGGGCCAAAGAAAACACAAAAGTTTGGAGGAAATGCTATATTTATTCTTTGAAAAATATTTAGTTATTATGTAAAGAGTTTTGTACTACTACTAAGGGATGTGTCTATATGAATTTTAATTATTATGTGAAAGGATACATCAAAAGAATTCCATGAAAGTTGAAAAGGTTTGATCTATTTAAAAAAAATTCGTTATTATGTGAGTTAAAATTAATTAAATTACTTGAAACAAAATAATACAAAATTTTGTTTTTGTTATTGTATTAGTTGGAAAAGTATAGAATTGAAAAAGAAAAATTAAAAATATAAGAAAAAAACTCCAATGGACGCAAATTGTTAGTTATAAAGTGGGTGTGAATGTATTTAAAAAATTAGGTAAAATAAATATCATTGAGGTATCTATGAGTTAAATGAACTTTATTAAGGTGGGCTACTGTATCTAAATGGATTGCAATGAGATAAAAAAAATTTATTCAAAGAATATAAGTTTACAACAATTAGATACAAATAAATTAAAAAAATAAAAATTTCATAAAACAAACCACATAATTTAAGAAATGAAAAAAAATACACATTACTGAAAAAGGAAAGAAGTTGAATTTAAAATTAAAAATTACGGAATTAAAATTAAAAAAATTAAATCAATTCCTATATGATATTCCTGTCTCACCATATCATTTTTTTTTCTCTAAAAGCGTTCTTTTATACAAAAAAAAAAAAAAGAAAATATATAATAACAAATTGTCATCACCAATTGTTCAAAATTCATTTTGCTCTAATTTTACTTGTGTACTCACTTTGGAATGAACAAATGACTAATTAGGCTGTGAAACACTTTGTTCAATTTATTTACCAACTACTTGTCATTCAAATTTAAATCTCAAGTCGAATATTCTATCTGTTCTTTTTTCTAATGGGATGACATCTTGAAGACAAACCATTCACTTCAAAAACTTTCTCAAAACATCCTTTGGGGTGGAAATAAAAATTTTAAAATAAAGAAAGAATGAAAAAAAAGGATGAATTGTAGTACCTCTTCATTAACTTGGTAAAGTATTTTCCTTCAAAGAACTAAAAAATTTAGTCTTTATTATTTTTGGAAATATTTTACTTCTCAATGTCTTGTGAAGTTTGAAATTTGCTATGGTAGTGAATGATTGGTCATCAATTTCTTTATTTTTATAGGTACATCACATATCTATATAGTTACAATGGAAGAGTTGTGTCTCATTATCATTAAACCCAAATAGTCATGTCCCTTCAATATCAACAAACACACGAACTATTACTTGAGTTGAAGAGCCACCTTATTGAGAGTAAGAAAGGAATTATTAAAATATGTAAGGGCAAAGACGAAAAGAGAAAGTTCTCCGCTTATAGCCCTTTTTAATATAGCATAGATATAGATATTGTAAACAAAATTTTCTAAGTATATAAGTTAAAGGTTAAATTATAAAAAATGTCCATGAACTTTACACTTTGTGTCAAAAATACTCCTGGAGTTCAAAAGTTTAAAAAATACCCTTAAACTTTAAAAGAAAATTAAAAAAATACCCTTGTCGTTAGTTTTGGATGGAAACCATTAAAATTTTGTTTAAAAAATATCCTAACTTTTCAAATGTTTCAAAAATACACTTAACTTAATAAAAGTTCAAAAATACCTCTACTGTTAGTATTTGAACAAAAAACGTTATTTCCTCATGACAATTTGTTTTCAATTTGTTTGATGTTTTATTAGGTTAAAAAAGAACTGATTTCAAAATAAATAGATATCCTCATCAATTTGTTTGCATTTGAAACGTCCCAACGACTTCTTTTACTCGATAACCTATCTTAGAACTAAAATAAGTATTAAATTTCTAAGAACCAACATGATTTAGACGGATACTTTTTTATTTGACTATTTAACTTATTTCAATCAAAATATTATTAATAATTTGGATAGGGTTGATGAGATGGATATTTATTAATAAAGGAACATAGTTTTTATGAAAAAGAGAGAAATTAGATTTAGGTCAAGATCCAATATTTGAAACATGAAATAAATAAGGTGTAGTTTGACCATGAATAAAGACAAAAATTCCATTGAATACAATGTATGAGAAACACGCTGATTTTTTCTTATCCAACATGATCTCCAACTGACAGCCACGGGTTTTTCGTCCAATTTCTTAAGCTGCATTGGACAAATATTTGTAGACTTTCTATTTAAAAAAATGATGCTTGTTTAAATATTTGAATTTCAAACAAAATTTTAAAAAGAAAATAATGTTTTCAAATACTTTTTGTTTAAGATTTCAAAATACTATTATTTGATTTTTGAAGATGTGTTATTTTTTAACAGTCGAGGGATCAATAGATACACCAGGACATCTAAACTAGATTGACACCTCCAAACCACCCTCATCACATCCCGATCCAAAAAGATGCAAATCCAAAAAAATATGTAGGAAGGGCAATAAAGCTCAACGTTTGAATACAAAGAGGAGAGACCGAAGGAAAACCTTGCCACTAAGAGATATACAAAATGTATCATAATTGTTAAAAAAATATTAGATCTAATGTTCCAAAGAGTAACTAAGTACAAAATATCATCCCATAATTGATTTGGAGTTCGTTCCTCCTCAAGAAAAGTTATATGATTTCGCTCCAACCAGATGCACCAAAAACATGCTCCAATCAAAGTTACTCTAAAGTAGCTTTTTTGTTCGTGGAAGGTTGTATTTGTTGGAATAAATGGTGTATAATCTTTCAGGTAGGGTTGCATTGTTTCATGAATGAACATGTTTTTTCATAATTAACAAAAAGAGACATGACTATTGAAATAACCTCAAATAATCTATAAATATGTTTCTTCTTCAAATTGCATAAGAGACGACAACTTTTTTCATAAGCGTTTTTCTCTCATAAAATTTTTCTCACTTTTTATAAATTTTTGCAAGTTTGGTTTATTTTCACAAAATATAGTTCATTGGATCTTGTAGACGGAGTGCTACTTTCATAAGAAAGTTAATTAGTTATATCCTGGAAGACAATTACTTATAAACCTCAGGTATTAGAGTGAATAAAATTGTCTTAAGAAGACAACATAAAGTTATTGGACTCAGATTCTTTTTGGTTTATCAGGTTCTTATTTTCTGAATTTTTTTTTATGATATTGTTCATATAACAACAATTTAAGATAATTTTAGATCTTATGCTTTTATTAATTAGTATGTGCAATTTTAATCCTATTGAATGAATATGTTCTCTATTAATATTTTATAATTTGTTCAAATTTCGTGCATTAAAAGAAAAAAAATCTAAAAGTTGGTTATTATACTTGCCTTTATTAATTTTTCTGATTTTACTTGATGCATGAGTGAAGGTTTTGCAGCGTGCAACTTGTCCTCTCGTGATTTCAAATTTTTTCCATAAATTTGTGTAAATTCGTGATTTCTTTTTCTATTTATGTGTTTTACATGATTTGTGAAATTTTTTTTGGAGTGATATTTTATAAAGTATTTAGTATAAAATTAGAAAAGAAATTCTCAGATGTTATTGATTTCTTTTTCTTAATATTATTACTATGTGTTTCCAGTATCCAAATTAAATCGTTTTATTCTGTTTGCTATGTATGCATTTGTCTTATGTATATATAATTGTTTGTTGAGTTGTTATATTAGTCTCAAATTAGTGAAATAGGGGAAAAAAACTGACATCCATTTATAAATATAAAAATGTTGTCTTTAGAATTATTTTCTACATCATACATAGCAAGCTTCAAAATTGGTGTTTTCTATGTTACTAAATTTGAGTAATTTTTCGATTTTAAAGGATATTTTCTTTAAAATTATCGTGAAGTAGTTCAATACTATTTGTATTGATCAATACTATATATATATACACATATATATATATACACACATATACATATATATATATACACACATATACATATATACATATGTACACATATACATATAGATATATATATATAATATTTTGTTGATTTTGTTTTATATTTTTTGGTGTTGAGGGTAGGATATTTCATATTCAGCTTTGGAAGAGATAATTCTTATAACTTTTATAAGTTGAAAACAATATTCTATTGTACGAACTTTACCTTTTTAATTGCTAAATGTTGAAGGAGAAGCCAACACAAAGAGAAACATGCAAAATAGTTATGCATGAACTACATTTTGAACGATTACATAACATATTATATAATGTTTATAGTGGCGGATTTGCTGAAAATATATGACAATCATTAAAGGAAAATAATATATGTAAGGTAGAAAATGTCATAACAATGAAATTTATGGTCGAAATTTTTTTTATCTATAAACTGATTGATTCCAAAACCGTGATAAGACTTATCCAATGAATATGTATCACGGTTTGAAGGTCAATCATGTTTTGTGTATACGAAAATGTAGAAAATTCCTTGGGACTTATGAAATAGTTGAAAACCTTTTGAAAGTCTTATGTTATTGTGGGGTATTAGGGAATAGTGACTATTCCCAATTGATAACCAAGGTTTAGAATATCGGATAATAATTTAAAAAGAAGTTGGGACATGTTTGAGTTGACTACAACATGTTTGTATAGTATTCCTACAATGAATACAATCTATACCTCTTTAGAGAATAACAATATGTCTCGACATATATAACAAAGACATAATACAATAAGACAATTGCTTTTAATGAAATTATCACAATTGACGTTGTAAGGTCAAAAGATAATATTACGGATGTGCTTGTAAAAAGCCTAACTAGAGAATTGATTGACTGTTCATCAAGAGAATAGAATTAAAGCCTTTAATTTTTAAAAAGTTGACCAGAGAGGCAACCCGACCTAGTTGAATGAAAATCCCAAGATTTAGGTTCAACGGGCAAACTGACCTCTCGATAACTTAACGAGCACTGCATTGAATTTTTTCTTCTTCTTACCCATGCTAAGGATGATGAGACAATGCAAGCGTGATTTTAGGGTAAGCATTGTGCTTTTAATGTTTTCTATAAGTTTTTGAATAATTATTTATGAAAAGAGCATATATGATGTTCTTTATAGGAATCACCTATGTAAGGGTGAAGGGGCTGCTTCTTTGAGAATTTTAAGGTGAATCTTCTAAAACACTCATGAGACCAAGTGGTGTTCAAGCCCAAAATCACTACAAGAAAATTGACCTTTTTCGAAAGTCAAAACCTTCGAAAAAAACATTTAATAGACCTTTGATACATTTTTTTCAAAGGTTATCTCAACCTTTGAAAATATCGAAATAGATCCCGTCGAAAAAACTTTTTCAAATGTGTACTAACCTTCGAAAAGTATTATTTTTCAAAGGTTGATTAACTTTTGAAAATTATTATTTTTCAAAGGTTATATATCTTCGATAATTGTCAAATTATTTATCGATAATTATCTATTATCAAGTAGTCTTTTTTGAAGGTTTTCATTATTTTTAAAGGCTTATCATGTTATTTTCAAAATTTTTAAAACCTTCATAAAAACTTATTTATAAACAATTATATATCGTTCGAAAATTCTCTTATAAAATCTTTTAGCACATTTATTGACAAATCTCGGAAGGTTGTTTTTACTAATTCATCTACATGTAGTACCATAATTACAAAGTATAAGAAAAAAATAGAAACAATAGACAATGACATGGATGGAAGTAAACTTATATGTCATAAAAGTACACCAAAAGGCTATTGAAATTCTATAACATCAATTGATCAACTAGAAACAAATTTGTTACGCATCTCTGCCATCATTTTTTGAAATCTATCCTCAAAACGATTTTCTAATTCGCTTATTTGACGTCTAAATGCTTCTACCTCAACCTCTCTTTGTTGTTCAAATTCTTTTCTTTGTCGTTTAGATTCTTGAAGTCATTTTTCGGACTCATTAACACGATGCTCAAGATCGTGTATAGTAGACGATGATCCAAACAACTCAGAAGGAATAACACCTACTCCATAACCACGAACACGCCGTGTTTCTCCGATCCAAATACTCGTATGAAAATCTCATCCTTGTTCATGTTAAGTGTACTATCAATCACTTGAGAAGCATATGATTTAAGTTCCGACTACAAATACAAATTCACATATTACAATTCAAAACTAACACATATAAATTCAAATGTTACAACAAACAAACACATGTCTCTGTTAGAACCATAATATTTGATAGATTGAAATCTATACAGCAAACAAACACATGTCTTTGAAACCCATTTCAGATTCACTAAATTCTAGGAATTCCATTTTCATTTCTTTCCTTTTATTGATCCAAATTGCTTCGAAAATCTATGGAATGTTAGATTTTGTGGAAGAGCATAAGAAAAATTGAAACCAAAAAATAAAATAACTAGCAATTTTCCTAAGAAATAGTGAAAGAAATGGGAAAGAAGTAAACTTGGAAACTACTAATCTTGAATTCTAAAATGACACTATAGTCTAAACGAACTATAATTTTTGTTTAGTCTACAAATTGAAAACTTGGAAACTACTAATTTGAAATATTCATACTTCACAACATTAAATATCGTAGGACAATGATATGAGTTTTCTATAGATAAGACTTTGCTTAAACAAGATATGTTCTATAGCTCATCAGACAATAGTCTAAGAATTCTGAGGGGATAAGCTAGAGACTTTTTTAATTCAATCATTTCTAGAACAAAGCAACAGAGATGATAAATTAATGACCTTTACTCAAGCTCTAACCAATAAAATCATATCTATCCATTATTTTATACTTACCATTTTCTCATGTGTAGTTTTATTCATAGTCAATCCATTATTGCTCAAGTGAGTTAGCTCCCAAATTCTAATTCGACTCGGTTCTTCGTTAGTGACTCAAACCTATTTAAGTGATTATATATTAGATAATTTGACTAAATTAAAAGAAATTTATGTAATTTTTCATCTAATTACCTCTTTTTCAACTCTTTGTTGTATACTTTGTGAACCACATGTGTGATATACATTCAATTTAGAATGGTTCTTTTGGTTTCTTTCACACATCTCCTATATTTCAAAAGTAGAGTATGAGCATCAATAAAAAAAAAAAAAAAAACAATAAGTACAATTTTTTTTATGTACAAGAAAAAGATATTAGAATGCAACCTGATATTCAGTTGACTTCCACAACTTTGAAAGATATTCTGCATCTTCTCTTGTAATTCTTGGTGGAATATTTACTAAAGCTTCTACAACTGTATCATATTTATACAGCCATTTTTCTTTAAATTGTCTCTCCAATTATTATAAAATCGGTGAATTTGAAGCAATATTGAAGCCTTATGACCTTCAACTTTAAATCGTTCCTGCAAAAAAAAAAAAAAAATGTAGTTGTAATCTAATTATGTAGGAAGTAAATTAAAGGAAAAAAATTATTATTTTTTCACATACCAATGTAAGTCAAATAGTTTCCTTTTGTTGTTGTATCAATATCTCTCAAACTTTTTACTTGTAAAGGAGTAAAGTTGACTTGTCTAGCTAGATAGTGTATTGGCTTTTAAAGATATCACATTATCTCCAACGGGTACTTTTCTTACTCTAAAAGAAGATTCTAAAGTAAAAAGAAAGAAAAGAAAGTAAGTTACTAACAAATAAAAAACAAATAATATATATTATAAAAAACATATACCTTTATTAAGAAATTTTTCATGATTAGTAATTGATCTAGTTTCTCCCATAAACGATGATGAAGCTTCTAAACCAACTTTAGATTTTGTTGAAGATTGTTGATCTTCAACTATTTGGTTAGATGTAGATGCAATCGTAGTATTCTCATGACTATCTATACTATTATTCTTGTTGAATTTGCTTCTTACTTTTTTCCATCCTTTACACAAATAATGAACTTGTTGGAAAAAAACAAGTTAGATAAATAACATAATAAAAATTGAGTATTAGTTTAAGAAATAAGAGATCATATATTATAAAGTTAAAAAGAAATTACCTAACATAAACGATAGACAAAAAAATTAAGAATTAAATTGCTCTATTTACGTCTTCTTCGTCATCTTCTTCTTGACAAGCTTCATCTATGATCAAAGGGATATTATAATAATCTCTTGGATCAACTTTCAACACAAAATACCAACCCGAGTTTCTTCTATCTTCAAGGTAAAAAACTTGTACAGATTGACATACTAATACAAATGGCTCATTTGTAGTCAATGTGTACATTATATTCACACTAGTTAGTCCATGATCATCAATTCTAATTCCTTTATCAAGACCATTGATATTCCACCATTTGCATTTAAACAAAATGACCTTGTTTCTACTCATATATTGCAACTCAATAATATCATGCAATACACTAAAGTACTCTTAATCATCAATTCCTCTCACTACTATCCCACTCTTTTATGTTTTTCTTAAATCATCACCATCCTTGATACAAAATCTAAATCCATTTACAATGTACCATTTGTAGCATGTTACTTCTTGTGATGGACCTCGAGATAAATCTAATAATTGTTTGTCAACTTTGTTGCTTCCATCGATATATAATTTAGTAACCTACATAGAAAATAGTATCAAATTTTAAAATGAATAGAAATTGTATAGATGAATAAATATCCTAACTATTGTCTTTTCTCACTTACATGATCTTCAAACCATTCTACAAACGCTTTATCATGTTTTTTTTTTGCATTTCTAGGGTCAAGATGTTGTAATCCTTGAATGTGCTCACTAAAAAATTAAAAAGTTAATTTAGATTCTATTTAAAAATATTTTAAAAAATCATCAATAAGAAAACTTTTACATACATAATATATGGGAGGACATCATCATAGTTCTTTGAAATATAGAGATGAGCTTGTCTCCACTCTTGTATCGTTAGCCTTCTTGTTTATTTGACTGGTCCCATAGGACAACCAACTGGTTTAAAAATAGATATAATTTCATAAGGATTATGATCATTATCTTCATTTCTTCTCTTTTGGTTGAACTTACGTTCTATGGTGTGAAAATATCTAGTGCAGAACATTACACATTCATTGCTAATATAACTTTCTACAATAGAACCTTCAGGATGAGCTCGATTGTGTACATAAGCTTTTAACTTACTTAAATACCTTTTAAATGGGTACATCCACCTATACTAAACTGGTCCACCAACTATGACCTCATTTGGTAAATGGATTAATAAATGCACCATTATATCAAAGAATGACAGATGAAACATCATTTTTATTTTACAGAGAAGTTTTGCTATTTCAACTTCAAGAAGATTTATATCGTCCACTTTAACCACTTTAGAGCACAAGATCTTAAAAAATATCTTAATTTAATCAATACATCTCAAACTTTGTTTCTCATTAACCCTTGAAGTGCACATGGAAGCAAATATTCCATAATAATATGATAGTCATGACTTTTAAGACCAAATAATTTTCTCCCTTTTAGATCGACACGCCTTCCAACAATAGAAGAGAATTCATCTGGAACTTTTAATTTCTTCAAATACTCACAAAATGTATTTCTTTCATCTGATGACAATGTACAACATGAAGCTAGTAAGTATAATTTGTTTTCTTCTTATATTCGATGCAATTCCTTTCTTATATCCATTACTTCAAGATCAAGACGAGAATTTAAATTATCTTTAGTCCTCCCTTTAATATTCAATAATGTACTGATTACGTTTTCACAAACATTTTTTTTTCAATATGCATGACATCTAAATTGTGTCGCAGTAATAAAGTGCTTCAATAAGGTAGCTCAAAGAATATGCTTTTCTTTAGCCAATCTCTAGAACGTTTTCTTTTTTTCACACTATTGCCAAGTACATGTTCTCCAAATTGGTTCACTTGTTCAAGTATATCACTTCCAGAAAAATTCTTAGGAGGTATGTTTTCTTCAATAAACCCATCAAACCACTCTCGTTGTAGTCTTCATTCATGTTTTATTGGTAAGAAACAACGATGACCCATGTAGCACATCTTTCTGTTATTTTTTAAATAAAGTGATCGAGTATCAAAATTACATGAAGGACAAGCTAAAGTATCTCTTGTATTCCAACCAGATAAGTTTCCATATGCTGGAAAATCATTAACTGTCCATAATAATGTAGCACGCATGTTAAAATTTTGTTTTAGTGAAGCATCATAAGTTTCAATCCCTACATCCCATAAGAACTTCAGCTCATCAATTAACGATTGTAAAAAGATGTCAATATCATTACCAGGGCCATTAAGTCCATGAATGAGTAATGATAACATGAAATAAGGCTCTTTCATATACATCCATGGTGGCAAATTATATGGGATAAGAATGACAGGCCAGACACTATAAGATAGACTCATATTTCCAAATGGATTAAATCAATCACTAGCCAATCCAAGTCGAACATTTCGAGGCTCTGAAGCAAATAAACTATATGATTCATCAAGTGTTTTCCAAGCAATAGTGTCAACAGGATGCCTAAGAACTCCATCATCTACTCGTCCATTCAAATGCCAAGTCATACTTGATGCAGTCTTTCTTGACATATATAATCTTTTTAATTTTGGAGTTAGAGGAAAATATCGCAAAACTTTTTCTGGAATCTTCTTCTTTTTATTTATTTTATTTGGCTTCCCCCTAGATTCTCCACAAACTAAACACTCATCAGCTTTCGCATTTTCCTTCCAATATAGTTGGCAATTATTAGAGCATGCATGTATCTTCGAGTAATGAAGCCCTAAATCTTGAAGGATTTTCCTTGTCTCATAATAATTATTAGGTAGATCAGTACCTTTTGGAAATGCATCTTTTAATAACTCGAGTAGTAAAGTAAATGATTTATTACTCCAACTTCCAAAAGACTTTAGATGAAACAACTTCATAATGAAAGACAACTTAGAATATTTTTTACACCCAGGATAAAGCTCTTTTTCTGCATCATTCAACAATCTATAAAACTGAGAAGCATTCTCATTAGGTTCTTCATCATAACCATGCTTATTTGATTCTCCTTTACCAATCTAGTTATCTGTGTTAAAAGCACCAAAATGATCCTCTAGTATTTCAAAAACATCTTCATCATCAGTGTCATTATCATTTTCTCCTACTTCATAAGTAAAACTTTCTTCACCATGCATTGTCCATCTTAACTTGAAACTATTCCAAACATTAACAAATCTACTTCAACATCATCACGAGTCTTAAGTACTGCATTATTGCATCTTTTACATAGACAAGATATTTGACTAGTCGTTGCATGCATAAATGCAAAATCCAAAAAACTTCTAACTTCGTTTCTATATTCTTGCAATACTTGATTTCCAATTTGCATCCAACTTCTATCCGTGTTATACACTTCTTTCTAAAAAGTGTAAGATTACCTGAACCAAATTAGTACTTTAAGCTAATTTACAATTCAAAGAATAAAAGGGAGAGAATGACAATAAAGGAAAAGTAAATAATGTATTTAAAAATAGATTAAAGATCATCATAATACAAATAGAGAATCATTCATTCTATTCTTTTTTTTTACACTTTGGGTTGATGTTGGCAAAAGAGTGTTACTCTGCATTATACACTTTTATGCACTTCAAAATATGAAATAGTAAGAGAATAAAAGTGGGGAAGATGGAGATTCAAGAAGTATTTTTACCTAAAAAAACATCCACATTTGGCTAGATATTACTTTAAACTAATTATTACATCTAACAACATCAAATTATTACTTTAAACTAATTTACAATTCAAAGAATAAAGAGAGAGAATGACAATAAAAGAAAAGTAAATAATGTATTTAAAAGTAGTGTAAATAATATAAGTATTCATCATGATTTTTCATTGTGTTTTTAGTTTAAAAAATTCAGAAACCTACTTGTTTAAAGGTATGTGCTCAATGGTCCACTGGTTAGTATTGTTCCACACAAGTCATTGTTTGAGACATCCTTGAAACAAAGGAGACACAATCCATCATAAACCAATCACATGACATGACACAAAACTTCAATCAGGGTTGTATATCACCTAAATGAACTAATACACAACGATGAAATTATACAAAGACTTACATAAGTTTAAGACTTGTAATTCCAGTAAGTTTTCTCGAGATTGGTCCATTTAATCGGTTATCATTAAGCTTTCTGCAAAACAGAATAAGAGTTTAGACAAAAGATTGCAGAAAGAAAGGGTCACAGGAGAAAGCATCCATTCAGATTTTACTTCCATCCAGAAACAAAAAGACGATAGCCATTGGTTTCACAATCCTAACATGTCACACCCAGCCCCATCATTTAGTTCCTGCATCTATCGCTTAACTCCAGCGGCCCATCGTGTAGCTCAATCGTTTAGTAAACGATCTCACTCTCAATGATCTCATGCATAGCTTATCGTTTAGCTACTGCGCCCATCATTTATGTCCATTGTTTAATGTTGGCGTTTTATCGTCTAACGCATCCGCCTATCGCTTAACATCATCGCCTAGCGCCTGCATTTATTGTCCAATGCCCATCACTTAGTATTCCGCCTATTGTGTAGCGCATCTGGTCATCGTTTAGCGTAGCACAACTATCGTCTAGCGCTATCACCCAACTTCTACGCTTATCGTCTAGCGCTTTCACTGATAATGCAGTACTTTGCCTATCGTATAGCTCGATCGTCTAGCCCGTCACTCCTCATCATTTAACGCTGCATGCATCTTCACGATCGTCTAACGCATCTTCATGATCCTAACCTTTCTCAAAGGTTTTTATTAACCTTCAATAAAGGTGCATATTTTTCAAATGACTTATCAAAGCCTCTGATAAATGTATGTCTTTCTCAAAGATTTTTATTACCCTTCAATAACAACTACATATTTCTCAATAGTTTTTTCAAAACTTCGAATAAATATATATCTTTTTCAAAGGTTTTTATTAACCTTCAATAAAAAGTACATATTTCTCAAAGGTTTTGGTAATATCTTAAATAAATGTATATCTTTCTCAAAGGTTTTTATTAACCTTCAATAAAAGGTGCATATTTTTAAAAGGACTTATCAAAGCCTCCGATAAATGTATGTCTTTCTCAAAGGTTTTTATTAACCTTCAATAAAAGATGCATATTTTTAAAAGGACTTATCAAAACCTCCGATAAATGTATGTCTTTCTCAAAGGTTTTTATTACCCTTCGATAAAAACTACATATTTCTCAAAGGTTTTTTCAGAACATCCAATAAATATATATCTTTTTTAAAGATTTATTAACCTTCAATAAAAAGTACATATTTCTCAAAGGTTTTTCCAATACTTTCAATAAATGTATATCTTTCTCAAAGGTTTTTATTAACTTCAATAAAAAGTACATATGTTTCAAAGGACTTATCAAAGCCTCTGATAAATGAATGCCTTTCTCAAAGGTTTTTATTACTCTTCGATAAAAACTACATATTTCTCAAAGATTTTTTCAAAACCTCCAATAAATATATATCTTTTTCAAAGGTTTTTATTAACCTTCAATAAAAATTACATATTTCTCAAAGGCTTTTCCAATAATTGTATATCTTTTTCAAAGGTTTTTTATAGCCTCCAATAAAAGATTATCGAAATAGCTCAATTTTCTTGTAGTGAATGAACACAATTATGAGAACAAACTTTGTTATAATGAGAAACTGTGTGACTTCAATTGTCTTAGTTTACTCTAGAACGACCGATAGTTCAAGACATCAAGTCCCACTGATTAGCTAAGTAAACTCGATTGATGTTCACTAGGGAAAGTTCAAAGTATTTACTACTTATCTCGATTCAGAATTTTCATTGGAAAATACCAAATGTTTTCTTTTTCCTTTTATCTTAAATTATGAACTTACCATTTATGGGGAGATTGTTGGAATAAATGGTATGTGATCTTTCACATAGAGTTGCATGGTTTCATGAATGAATATGTCTTTCCGTAATTAACAAGAAGAGATATGATTATTTGAATGGCCACGAATAGTCTATAAATATGTCTCTTCTTCAAATTGCATAAAAGACAACAACTTTTTCCATAAGCATTTTTCTCTTGTAAAACTTTTCTCAATTTTTATACATTTGTTCAAGTTCGGTTTATTTCCACAAAGTGTAGTTCGTTGGATCTTGTAAATAGGGTAGGAAAGTTAATCTGTTCTATCATGGGAGACAATTACTTATGAAACTCAGACATTAGAGTGAGTAAAATTGTCTTAAGGAGACAATGTGAAGTCGTTGGGCTCAGACTCTTTTTGGTATATCAAACTATATATTTTCTGATTTTTTTTTATGATATTATTCATATAATAGGATCCATATAAGCACATAAAGTATTGTCATTTAAAGTATTGGGAAGGGGATGAGCCACCACCATATTTAGCTTATGCTAGAACTGTTGGGTGAAGGAACAACTACTGAAAATATGTTCGGTAGATTCACAGTGATTTTTATATAAAATATACCAGTTCAGGTTGAGTAATAAATTAGGAGCTCGGGTTTGACATCTGTCGATGGTATTAAGGCCCTTATGCAGAAGGGTCCATATGAAGAATTTACATTTCTTTGGAAGAAATGTTTTCCAGAGGTAACCCATCTCAATCACTTGATTCGAGAGGGTGGATTCAGCAAGAGTTTCAAAAGCCGGAAATAATGAAAAAACATGCTAGAAAACTATAGTTAGAAGTAGTGATCGTAAACTTTAACTTTAAAAAACATAAAACCTTGGTCCAAATTGGTGTATTCTCTGTTGAAGCAACTCAACAACCGTCGATCATTTATTTGTTCACTGCACATTCGGGGACACACCACCATATGGTCCAATTCGAGATCAATTCCCACTGCCCTCATGATGCCTTGATCGTGGACTGCCATTAGGTAGTGTTCATCAATCTACCACGAAACTCTATAACTAAACACAATAGGCTCTTTAAGGAAGAGGAAAAAACTTTCCAACTTTAAATTAGAAGGCTTTCCTAGATCAAATGTTATTTCTCTACTTACGTAATATTTACAAACATCCTCTATTTGTAACATTATAAGAGAGAATGGTTACAAAAACCAATATAAATAGGAGACAGAGTTGAGAGAAAATAAGGAGATTAAAAGATGAATATGTAATCTATAAATGTAGTAGAATCTGATTGAAATATTCTTAGTTTGAATGTTTATAACAATCTCCCTTTAGATGTCTATTATAAATATAGTATATGATTTATTAAAAATTTTACTAAAAAGATATAATGAGAAAAAAAATTTAGGAAAGGAAAAAGAATGCATTATTAATTTATTTTGCCCTAATGTTTTTTTAACCAATCTCCCAGGAAAATAAATAAATAATAATTATAATAAAGATAATAATTAAATAAAACCAATTTAAAGTCTTCAAAAATCAATTGGCCTCTCAAAAGGTGTTTGCCTTCTATATACATTGTTTTTCACCTTTGAAAGTTTATATAATCATCATTCCTCATTGCTTTATTTCTCAGGACCTAACATTTGCTTACAAAAGAAAAAGAAAAATGGCTCTCCACCTTCCTCTTCTCTTCTTTTTTGCCTCTTCTGCTGCAGCCTTCTAAAGCTGCTTATTACAATGATGATAAACCTATTGAACATAAACATAGGCTTTTTACTGCATTTTTCATTGTTAAATTAAGTTTTTATTGGATAATTTTGTGTCGTTCAAAGGTGTAGGAATGATATGTAAATGGTTAATTATTTCAATGTATTAATGTAGATGGAGCATTTGGTTAATGGCTCATTGGCATTTGAATTATCCAATGGATATGTAGCTGGTGTTGTGCCTTCTTCTTATGACGATTTTTTAATCTTAACATATTCCAACACCTAGTTTATTTTTTAGCTAACAAATCTGTTCCTATTTTATAACTGATTATACAATAAATATTCACAATCAGACTCATTACACATATAAATAGATATTAACATACACATTTTGTAAAAAGAAAGCTAGTGTAAACAATCTTCAAGTAGAAAAAGAAAGGATTCTTCCGTGGATGTAGGCTCTCTTTACCAAACCACATAACTGTTGGAAAAAAACCTGAGAAATGAAATCACAGCCTACCAAAATGAAATCCACTTTGTGATTTAAATCTCAATTACAAGAGCACTATTTCAAAACTTTTAATTACTCACATATTTTTCTCACTTTCCAATCAGAGAATATAAAAGGAATTTAATTAGAGTTAGTACACCAGGCTTAAAATATTTCTAACTGGGGCAACTTGAAACTAGAGCATAAACTCCTTTTATAGGCTTGAAGCCTATCCTCATTTTTCAATTTAATCGATATGGGACAAACTGCACTTCTAATATTTTGCCAAAACCCAACAAATTCCACCTTGGCAAGATATTTGAAGAATCCATAGCTTCTACAATATCCATTGTCTTCATCGACAATCATAATTCTCAAATAAGAGAACTATAACCTATTTCACTAAGAAAAGTAGACCACTTGGAATATTACCTCCCAAGATTTTCCTTTTTCGTCACATGTCGACAAACCTTGTTAATATTCATGGTGCAACTTCCATCTACTTGGCTCATCTGGAAGTCCTTTAGCCATCGACATAACTTCCACCACACATCTTGCATAACCGCCAAGTTAATGCCCATGTGTAAACTTGTGAAACTACTAACATCACATCCTCTATCATGGTAAATCGGATATATCACGAGGATGAATTCCGTCTTCTTCAAAGTAAGTCACCATCTCCTCTGACAAGAAAGACACCGTCAGCATCTGATCTAGAACCCTTTGACGATCTTGCTCTAATTTTCATGTGTCCAGATTGTCCGTATGCTCAACAGCCTATCTTCTTCTCGAAGACTCTCCTTTTTAGACCACTATTGGAATCACTCCAAAACTACACTAGAACACCATCACCACTTGTGTAATCTAAATTTCATTAATACATCCTTGGCTTGCATTTGCCAAAAGCCAAAGTTGATCATTCCACAAATTTCTCCATATCAAACTTTAGTGGACTCATAAAGCTTGAGACACATCTGCTTCAATCCTAGCAAATCAGCAAATAGTGAATGACCCACACTATTTACAATACCATAACTCATTTCAAGAATTCTTTTCTGATGTAAAAGCTCATACAAAGCTGCAACCACAGAGCATACTCAGACGTTCAAGAAACTACGAATCTGATGCTCTGATACCATTGTGTTGGGAAAAACTTTACATGTTTACCTCAAGAATAAGCAGAAAAATAATAGAGAAATTAAAAGAAAGTAGTAAAACTAGAAACACAAGAATTTACGTGGAAAACTCCCAACTCGAAAAGAAACCACGACCTATCAGAAAGAAATCCACTATGTGAAAAATTATTACAATCACACAGAACAATTCTTTCCCCTGATCCCAATTACAAGAGCACTCTCTCAAAGCTTTTAACTACTCACATCTTTTTCCCACTTTTCAACTAGAGAAAACAAAAGGAATTTAATTAGAGTTAGCACACTAAGCTTAAAGTGTTTCTAACGGGGTCAGCTTAAAATTAGAGGCATAGACTCCTTTTATAGGCTTGGAGTCTATCCCCATTTATCAATTTAACCATTGTGGGACAAACTGCACTTCTAATATTTTGCCAAAACCCCACGATATTTGAAGAATCCACAGCTTCTACAACCTACAACATCCATTGTCTTCACCGACAATCATAATTCTCAAATAAGAGAACTATAAGATACTTCACCGTGAATAGTAGACCATTTGGAATATCACCTCCTAAGATTTTCTTTTTTCGTCATATGTCGACAAACCTTGTTGATATTCATAGTGCAACATCCATCTACTTGGCTCACCTGGAGGTCCTTCAACCATCGAAATAACTTCCACCACACATCTTGCATAACTGCTAAGTTAATGCCCATGTGCAAACTTGTAGAACTGCTACATCACATCCTTTATCATGGTAAACCGGATATACCCCAAGGATGAATTCTATCTTCTTCAAAGTAAGTCACCGTCTCCTCTGACAAGAAAGACACCGTCAGCATCTGATCTAGAGCCCTTTGACGAACCTGCTCTAATTTTCATGTGTCCAGATTGTCCGTATGCTCAGTAGCCTACCATCTTCTCGAAAACTCTCCTTTTTAGATCTCTGTTGGAATTACTCCAAAAATGCACTAGAACACCATCACCGCTTAACATGCACTTGTGTAATCCATATTGCATTAATACATCCTTGACTTGCATTTTCCAAAAGCCAAAGTTCATCATTCTACAAATTTCTCTACATCAAACTTTATTGGACTCATAAAGCTTAAGACACATCTGCTTCACTCCTAGCAAATCAGCAAATAGTGAATGACCCAAACTATTTACAATACTGCAGCCCATTTCAAGAATTCTTTTCTGATGTGAAAGCTCAGACAAAGCTGCAACCACAGAGCATACTTAGACCTTCAAGAAACTACGAATTTGGTGCTCTGATACTACTATGTTGGGAAAAACCTCCCATGTTTACCTCAAGAATAAGCAAAAAAATAACAGAGAAATTAAAAGAAAGCAGTAAAATTAGAAACACAAGAATTTACGTGGAAAACTCCCAACTCGAAGAGAAACCATGACCTACCAAAAAGAAATCCACTATGTGAAAAATTGTTACAATCACACAAAACAATTCTTTCCCCTAATCCTAATTACAAGAGCACTCTTTCAAAGCTTTTAACTACTCACATCTTTTTCCCACTTTCCAACTAGAGAATATAAAAGGAATTTAATTAGAGTTAGCACATCTAATATTTTGCCAAAACCCCAAGATATCTGAAGAATCCACAGCTTCTATAACATCCATTGTCTTCACCGACAATCATAATTCTCAAATAAGAGAACTATAACCTACTTCACCATGAATAGTAGACCACCTGGAATATCACCTCCCAAGATTTTCCTTTTTTGTCACATGTCGACAAACCTTGTTGATATTGATAGTGCAACTTCCATCTATTTGGCTCACCTAGAGGTCCTTCAACCATCAACATAACTTCCACCACACACTTTACATAACTGCCAAGTGAATGCACATGTGGAAACTTGTGGAACTGCTAACAACACATCCTCTATCATGATAAAGCAGATATACCACAAGGATGAATTTTTTTCTTTTTCAAAGGAAGTCACCATCTCCTCTGACAAGAAAGACACTGTCAGCATCCGATCTAGAGCCCTTTGATAAACCTGTACTAATTTTCGTGTGTCATATAGTCCATATGCTCACCAGCCTATCTTCTACTCGAAGACTCTCCTTTTTAAACCTCTGTTGGAAACATTTCGAAACTGCATTGGAACACCATCACCGTTTAACGTGCACTTGTGTAATCTATAATACATTAATAGCCAAAGTTGATCATTCCACAAATTTCTCCACATCAAACATTATTGAACTCATAAAGCTTGAGACACATTTGCTTCGCTCCTAGAAAATTAGTAAATAGTGAATGACCCACACTATTTACAGAGCATACTCGGATATTCGCTCTTATACCACTTTGTTGGAAACAAAATATCCCATTTTGAAATTAAAAGAAAGCAGTAAAACAACCAGAAAGAAATCCACTATGTGAAAGATTATTACAATCAAACAAAACAATTCCCTCTCTTGATCCCAATTACAAAAGCACTCTCTCAAAACTTTTAACTACTCACATCTTTTTTCCACTCTTCATCTGGAGAATACAAAAGGAATTTAATTAGAGTTAGCACACTAAGCTTAATGTGTTTCTAACTGAGACAATTTGAAACTACAAGCATAGGCTTCTTTTATAGGCTTGGAGTCCATCCTCATTTTTCAACTTAACCGATGTGGGACAAACTACACTTTTAATATTTTTCCAAAATTCAACGATAACTATTGTGTTCATCCTCTTTCTCTTCATTATTTTTTCGATTCTTCAATATATTTCTGCACAAATCAAACTAAAAGAACATCAGATTTACGAGCAAATTAATCTGAGAAAGAGAAAGAAATAGAGAGAATTGGGAGAGAAGAGAAAAAGAGTTTTACCTGAATGCATTCTTCTCAAAGTAGAGTAATGTGATCGGCTGAAGATAAAATCTTAACCATACATGTATGGAGAGATAGCTCAAGTTTCGGGGCTTAATATCAACCAAGTTCTTCACCAACTTTTCATTACAAATCTTATATTTATCAGCTTAAGATTTAGCGTTTCATTCTTTGGGCCTGGAAATTAAATTTAACCCAACAAAAATGGTATCAGAGCTTGGATTATAAAGGAAACCTTTTCTTAGAGCATCAAGATTTATAAGAAGACATTTCTTGACATTTTAAGATTAAGTTTTCTGGTTAGAAAATGGTTGTTGCAAGATGTGAGATAGAGAAGTTTGATAGATAGGGTGATTTTGGCCTATGAAAATTCAAAATCAAGGCAATTCTTGGATAATAGAAAGCCCACAAAGCCCTCTTAGACCTATCTACTCTGCCATCTACAATAACAGCTCATGAAAGGGACGATATGGAACTTACAGCTTATAGAACATTAGTCCTTAACCTTAGTGACAATATTTTGGGACAAGTAATCGACCAAGACACAGTTTATAAGATGTGGATCAAGCTGGAAAGTCTTTATGCATCAAAGGATCTACCGAACAAGATGTTCTTAAGAGATAAATTCTTCACATTCAAGATGGATTCTGTAAAAACTCTATTTGAAAATTTGGATGAATTTAAGAAGATGGTTTCTGAGTTCAAAATCTTTGGTGAAAAGGAAGTTTGATTGTTCCATCTTTAATTTTAAGGATACCAAACCAATTCCCTTGATTTTACAGGCTTCATTGGTCCCCATGTACATTCATTCTCCATCCACATCCTTATAGATATTAAACTAGGGTCTAAAAGGTGTCATATGATAGGTATAACTTAAGTCAAGTACCCAATCATGCTTCCCTAGAGGACTGATTTTGTTGGTTTTGTTTCTTATAGAGGCTAAGACATCAAAATAGAAGTATGATCCTTTAACCATTGAGGCTTCAGGCTGTTTCCCTTTCCGATCCTTCTCTTTCTCTTGATTTTTTCTTTTCAAACTGTAACAATCTCTCATTAGGTGTCCTTTCTTCTCATTAGGTGTCCTCTCTTTGACAAACAGTCTTTCTATATTAGGTTATTCCTTCTTGACGGTTTGAAGCTCCAACTGTCTAGTTCTCAATGCTGAAATTATCACATCAGTGGTGATTGATTCCTTGCCATACTTCAAAGTATTCTTTACCTCCTTATAGGCTTCAAGTAGAAAGTTCAACAAAACAAAAGCTTCATTCTCATCACCAAGACATGTACCTTTACTGAAGAGAAACTTGATGTCTCTTGGTATGCTAGACTCCATAGGGTGTGAATGTAGGGGGAAAGAATGGAATCCTAGAAGTTATCAAGGATTCTAAGGTGGTCTTGGTTGGAGAAAAGGTGAATGAACTTTATATTGTAAGAGGAGTAGAAATGATAACTGAAGTCTATGCTATTTCTACAACAAGCTTGACAGAAGCAGATTTATGGCACAAATGATTATCCCACATTAGTGCTAAATGCATGCAAGCTTTGTCTAAACAAGGAATTTTTCCCAAAGGAATCACTGAACAACTCTCCTTTTGTGAACACTACATTATAGAGAAAGCAACCAGGCAGAGCTTCACAAAGTCTCAACATACCACCAAAGGAATACTTGATTATGTCATTCTGGCCTGTGGGGCCATCCCCTACTCCAAGTCTTAGTGGTTCAAGTATTTTCTAATCTTAACAGATGATAACTTTAGGAAAAGTTAGATATACTTCTTAAAAACTAAGGATCAAGTCTTTGGGATGTTTAAAGAATGGAAAATTATGATAGAGACTCAAACATCTAAAATATTAAAGTATTTTAGAACTGATAATGGGTTTAAATTTTGTAATGAAGACTTTGATAAGTTTTGTAATGATAATGAAATAACTAGACATAGGACTGTGAGGTACACACCTCAACAGAATGAGGTTTCTGAGAGGTTAAATAGAACAATAATGAAAAGGGTAAGATGTTTGTCGTCTAATGCTTTTCTAGGTGAAAAATTTTGGGCCAAAGTTGCAACCTACATTGTCTACACCCTAAACATGTGCCCACACACATCCCCAGAGCTACTTACCCCAGAGAAGAAGTGGTCTAATCAACCTTCTAATCTGGACAACCTTAAAATATTTGTGTGTGTGGGGTTTGTACACCAAAATAAGGAAAAGTTGAAAGTCAAGGTTGCTAAGTATATGTTTGTAGGTTTCATTGAGGGAGTTAAAGGATTTAAGATGTGACATCCAGTAGAGAAAAGATTCATCATTAGTTGAGACATAACTTTCAGAGAATGAGAGATGTTTATGCAAAAGAAAGATAAACTAGAGGATGAAGTTGAGCCTTCCACCACAGGAATTGAGGTGGATATAACTACTGAGCAACCAACAGAGCCTAATCTACCTAATGATTTAGAAGAAGTGGAGGAAGAAGCAGGGGAACAAGAGGAGACAACTAATATATAGCCTGGTTTGAGTGAGTATACCTTAGCTAAGGGTAGACAAAGAAGGATCATTACTCCTCCAGTTCAAGGTATTAATATTTTAATGTCTCATATTAAAATAGAAATATCTAATTATGTGAATCATATTCAAATAATTTGATTAGCTCATATTATAGTTCTAAAATGAATCTCATTTAAATTAGCTTTATAAATAATGTATTTTAATACATTAATACTTATATATAACATTAATGGTATATAATACAATAGATATATAACTTTTTTTCTAATTTAACCCATTAATTTGAAAACTTCATATTATCTTTCAACACTGTTGATCCCTACTCTTATACATTATAGGACAACTTGCGTCCATGGATATATGGGTTATTTGTAATACAGCTGGGTCAAATGTCCAATTTACCCCTACAATTATCTTTATCTTCTTAAATACTATTAATCCTTTGATGAACAATTTATTTATAGTCTAATAATAAATCGAGTCCCTCTCAGGCAAATGAGAGGGTGGAGCCCCATTGTTTAAGTCCCAAAATCAGTATTTAAGAGAACCACTCATCTACATTCTCTATATGGAAATGAATGAATTCCATCTTGCAAAATTATATTCCAACTCCCTATTTGATCAAGTCCCTAAAACAGTAGATATGTTGAGTCAATGACTTGGGCTACTTTCAACCATGCAAATCAAAGGACGAGCTCTCACAAATAAGAGTTAATAACTCACTCAAGATTAAGATGAGTCACATATGATCATCCTATGAAAGACCCCTAAATTAAATAATTATTACATGATAAATTAATTACAAGGCTTTAGAGCATAAATGCCAACATTATGGCCTCTCCCATTAACTTAAATTTGGGGATATGACAATATTGTCAAATGATTAATTTATTAAAAAATGATTAAATATATAAATCTTTTAATTCATGAATAACATTGTTATTTTTCCTCTAGTTTTGGTTGTCTATTTTTGTCTCTAATATTTAATCTTTATTTTCCTAAAAAAATAATCGTTAATATTTGGTTTTTTAAAAAATTATTAATTCCTCTCATTAATAATCTTACTCCCCAATTTTATTTTTGTTTGTAACTTATGCCCCAAACCCTCCTATTTAATTTGTTATTTAATTATTTTAATATGGAATATCAAACTATCCTTTAATAGTAAAAATCTAAGGCAATCTTGAATGGTAAGTGATTGATATACGGGTGAATCATATTCAAGAAATAACCTAAAAACTTTATAATATATGGATAAGGTTGGGTGTCTTGTTCAAGTGATACAATAGATACGACCCACTTTGTAATTATTACAAATGAATTGATTCAAATCGTTCATATTGAGATATGAGATTGGGGGTATCTTATACAAAGAATTTATAAAAGACTAGACTACAAAATATATAATTTATCTTTATAAATCCGTTAATTGAAGAGATTAATATTTCACAAGATGATCATCTGCGACTCAATCTAAATCATGAGTGAGTTATAAACTGTGAGGGCTCGTCTTTTTATTTGCATTGATGAGAATGATCCAAGTAATCGATTCAATAAGCCAACCAATTTTGGGAACTTGACCAAATAGGGAGTTAGGGAAGTAATTTTACAAGATGAACTTCAACATTCCTTCCCACATAAGCTAAGTAGATGAGTAGTTTTCTTATATGCTAATTCAAGACTTGAAGAATGATGCCACCTTTACACTGGCCTGAGAGAGACTTTATTTATGATTGGATCATATATTGTTCATTAGAGGACCAATGATACATAAGATGCAAGATGTAATTATAGAGATAAAACGAACATTTGACCCAATTATAATTACAAAAGCTCATGAATGATTGATTGCTTGATGATCCGTTATAGGAGAAAAAGAGAAAAACGAGAAGAAAAATCAAGAGAGGGAGTGAGAGAAAATGAGAGAAAAACCATTAAAAATCTTTCTAGTATTTTTCTAATGTGATCATGTGCCCAAAATAGCCTAAATAAAAAAATTATGGAAGATTATTACAGAAGTTTAAAATTATTTAACATAATTTGCTCCTTTCACAATTGATTAAATAAAATCTTTCATAAATATTTCAACAGTCAAAACTTTATTCACCCTACCTAAAAAAGAAAAAAAAAAGGGATTTTTTCAATAAACTACTTAGGGGACGTTCTGGGGCAATGAATTAGTTAATATAGTCTTAGATTATTATAATTGAGTTATGATAATTTGTGTTTGGAGTGTAGATTATTTTAGTTTGAGTTATAATAGTATGTGTTTGAGGTATTAACTGTTTTAGTATGAGAAGGAAATATTAAATACTGTAGCAAATAATAAAAAAATGATAAATTTAAATGTAAAAACTACCGTAAATAGTAAATACGATAGCAAATGGGGGTTTTGAAATAGTATTGACTATAAATAATTGGAGGTTTTGAAATAGTTTTTACCGTAGCAAAAGGTGGTTATTATATTTTGATGATAACGCTTGTCCCAAATGGCCTCCTTAAAAGTGTTTTTTTTTTTTTTTTTTTATCTTAAAAACTAACCATTTCTAAATTTTGACATTATCACATAATAAATATAAAATTGAATAAAAAATTCCAAATAAACTTTAAGGGCCACACATTAGGTTTGAGTTTCCATAATTTAGAAAAACAATATATATTGAAAGTTTGACATCTACCGACGTCATATTGGGATTGGCGTCGGCAAAGCTTGTCCCAACGACATCTTTTTGAGACACTAACCAACACTATTCCAAGATAGGCCCGGAAGAGGGTATGCGTATGCTTCTCAGCTCTATTTTGCAATAGGGTTGGGAGTGGTAATTTCTTTCGATGCTAAACTATTCATTTTTTACGTCGGCAAAAACCAAACTTTGACCCTTTGTCGACGCAAGTCCTATCGACTCTTATTTACTATATTTCTGTCATCGAGATAGATATCTTTTTGGACGCCCGAAAAACAACGTTAGGATGGCCTCTCAAATCTACCATTCCAAACTTCATCGAGAGTAATTTTGACGATGGCATCGAAAAAAACCCTTTCCTAATGATCCTCTACCGATGATATTGGTGACCCTACAAAAAACGTCGAGAAAGATTTTTCCACCACTTTTCCAGCTTTTTCCGAGGATTACTTTCTTTTTGTTGGAAAAAATCAAATTTCTTATAGTGCCCCAAGTTGAAGAAAAATAATAAGAGAGTAAGAACACAACAAAAAATTAGATTAAAATACTACTAGTTCATGTACTTTTGAGTTGTTCAATTTTAGTCCTTCTAATTCCAAAAATCCAATGTTAGTTCATGAACTTTTTATAAATCTTAAATTTAGTCATTCATGAATTTAAATTTAATCATTCCAAAAATTCAAAGTTAGTTCATGAAGTTAATGTTTTTTAAAATTGGTTAAATAATAATTATTATTGTTAGTAAAAAATTCCAATAGAGAAAATGCTAATTAATCGGTAATAAAATATTGTAGAAAAACATTAGGACAAATTGCAAAAATCACTCCAAAATTATGGTGGTAGTTGTAATTGAATGAATCTTTATACTTTCAATTGTAAAAATTGAGCTCTCAAACCTATTCACGTGTTAAAATTGAACCCTCAAACTTATAATAGTAGTAAAATTTAGACCCCCAGGCCTCAAATAACAAAAATTGCACCATTACATTTATCAAAATTTTTGTAATTTCTATGGTCATATAAATTTGAGGGCTCAATTTTTACACAGTTAAAAGTTTAAAGGATATAATTACAATTATCATAGACTTTAATGATAATTTTTTAAATTGCCCAAAAATTTACTATAAAATAGTGAAAGATTAGATTAAATTTAAGATTTATTAACAGTAGAATAATCAAAATTAGTGTATTTTAACAAATAAATTAGTTTGAATTTAGGTAGCCTAACTCAGCCAAAACCATTCAAACAAATTAGCCTTTAAAGTTAAATTGTGGTGCAGCTACATATAATTAATTAATGCCAATGAGTTTTGACCATATGTATGAAGCTGCACACAAAAATCCCATTGAATCCACTGTTTGAGAAAGACATGGATTTTTACTTCCAACTTAATGCTCTTTAAAGAATCTTTCCATAGTAAACATTTTCATCCTAATATACCTATTTCAATAAAAACCATCATTATACAAAAATCAATTAGTCTTTTAGAAGACCACACACCTTTTTTATCCAATGTTTTTTTACCTTTGAAACCCTATATAAGCATCATTCTTGTTGCTTTGTTTCTCACCATTATCATTACTTGCTTACCCCCAAAAAAAAAAAAAAAATGGCTCTTTTTCTTGGCCTTCTCTTCTTTCTTGTCTCTTCTGTCGCTGCTACTTGTGATCGTTGTGTTCATCGATCCAAAATTGCTTATTACTACGATGATACACCAATTCAATGTAAGGGTTAAGCTTTTAATTTTGTGTCATTTTTCGATTACTTTTATACATTGTTCAATTAAAACCTTGACGGACTTTGTGTCATCAAATATGTTTAGATAGAATATGTGAATAGTTAATACCTTATTTGATAACTATCTCGTTTTTTATTTTTAGTTTTTAAAAATTGTATTAACTATTTTTAAAAACATTTTTCTCTTCGTTACCCTACTTGGTTTTTAGAAATACTTATAAAAAGTAGATAAAAAAAAAAAACAAAAATGATTAGATGGAATGGAAGTAGTATGTTTATAAACTTAAGGCTATTTGAATTGACAAAAGAAAAAAGTGCTTATTTAGACTAATAAAATAATTGAATAGAGCTTATGTTAATGTAGATGGAGCATGTGGATATGGGCCATTGGCATTTGAATTATCCAATGGATATGTTGCTGGTGTTGTTCCTTCCCTTTACAAACAGGGTGCTGGCTGTGGTGCCTGTTTTCAGGTAAATTTATATTTGTTTATTATTCTTTAATTTTTCTTTAAAATTTATCACCTTTTAGTTTAATAAGTTTAATTTGTTAAATGGGAATATATTTTTGTTTGTAAAGGTAAGGTGCAAGGACAAGAGATTTTGCAGCAGTGTTGGAACTAAAGTGATTGCAACAGATCAAAATTATGATAACAGATATGACTTTGTCCTCAGCCAGAAAGCATACTCTTCAATGGCTTTAAAGAACAAGACTACACAACTTCTCAATCTTGGCACAGTTGATGTGGAATATAAGAGGTGGGAATTTATTAACCATTATTATTGCTTTCTTCATTTGATTATTTGTAAATTTTGATAAATTAACTAAACTTATAACACGTTTATGTTTTGTTACCCACTTTCTATGATTTGTATCTAACTTTATTTACAAAAACCAAGTTTTGATCAAAACTAAAAGAAGTTGCTCTCAAAAACTTGTTATTGTTATTAGAATTTGACTACTTTAGAATTCAAGTGTTTCTTGAGAGAAAAAAGAATGCAATCGTTATCAAATGGAGCCTGGAATTATAGAAATAATTACTAATATATCTGTGAGGGCTTCTTATCTTTTCAATAATGTGAGATTCTCAACATGTGTCCTTCTAATAATAATGGGTCTTTGGGTTCAACATATTCTCGAGTTAGATCTAAATTTTTTAAATTTGAATACCCATTTGGACTTAATTAGATAAACATGAGGTTCTATCTTAAAATTAAACGAATTTATAATATGAGAAGTAACCACTAATATATCTTATAAAGATTGTGAGGTATTTTCATTTTCCAACGTGAAATTCTCACAAAACGTTATCATTAAAATTCCTTGATTTTTGTTTTTTTTACTTGGGTCTTTCCTACACTTGGAAAGTTTTTGCATTTTTGACTTCCCACCCTAAAATATCAACTAATTTTGGTGAGTTTGTATGTTGTACACACAGGATACCATGTACATACAGAAACAAGAATTTGTTAGTGAGAGTGGAAGAATGGAGCCAAAAGCCATACTATTTGGCCCTTAAATTCCTTTACCAAGGTGGCCAAACAGAAATAACAAGAGTTGAAATAGCTGAAGTAAGTTTAAAAACTCAACACAAAACCAATGAAATTAAACTTTTGTTCATTAATCTAGAACTCAACAAGTGTTTTGAAATAATGAAATTGAGGTTTATTATTATTGTTTAATTTTCATGAAATTTTGGTAGGTTGGATCAGATGATTGGGAAAGCATGAAGAGAAATTATGGTGCAATTTGGGATGTAAGCAAACAACTTGAGGGAGCATTGCAATTGAAGATAGTTGTAACTTCAGAGAACAATAAAATTGAGAATTTATATTGGGCAGTATATGATCTTCCTGAGGATTGGCAAAATGGAGAGATTTATGATACTGGAATTCAAATTAATGACATTACTAAAGAAACATGCCCAAGAAACCAGTGTGGTGATTTGCCATGGAAGTAAATTAATGCAAGTTAACAATGTATTATCCCAATAAATTTCATTTTTAAACCATGAGGAAAATAATGGGTATGTAATATTATTCCTCATTTATATACAAATTTTTAAATAAAATGGTACCCTACTTTCAAATATTATTATCAATACCTTGTTTCATTCTTGGATCTTCTAGATATCTACAGAGTGATCTCTTTTAGATTTTATTTTTAGTTCAACAATATGGAAAGAGTCAAACTTATGATTTCTTTGTTTGGACTTGGAAAAACTTGTTTTATATCAATCTTACTAGATAAATATAGAGTTTTATTTCAAAATCAATTGAATGATGTCTAAAATAATCAATGTATTTCATAAAAACTATGATATTTTCTCATATTTCTAATGTGGGATCCTCATAAAGTGTCGATCCAAACAGTGGAAAATCCAGGATTTTACGTTAAGGAGGTACAAATTCATATACATGTAATTAGTTTGGATGCAATATTCAAATTTATTGATATCAAGTTAAAGTAAGAGTGTAGTCCACAAACTTTTAAATTTGTGTCTATTTGTTTATTGAGTTGAAAAAATGTGTCAGTAGAATCTTAAATTTTTAAATTTTGTGTTGAATAGATAGTTGATTTTTTTATTTTTTCTAATATGTTGGCTTAATTGACCTTTTTCAAATTTTGTCTAATTATTTAGACACATATCAAAGGACGAAATTAACCGGACTAATGCACGAGTGGAGATTGAATGTCTTTTGAAACTATAAAAACTCAGCTCTAGTTTCTTTTTTCATTGAAATTTCATCAATTTTCTTACACAAGTTTAATGAAGATCTATAGAGGGGTAAAAGATAAAAAAAATTGATTCAAGCTTATAGTAAAACTTTCAAAAGTTGAAATTGGATGAAAGTGAAGTATAAGATCAATTGAAATCTTTTTTTAATCTTAATTTATCTATTTCTTCATTTGTTTTGTAATTTCTACACTCATGTCTTAGAATTTTTCAAAATGGAGTTTTTTTTTTCCTTGAAGTAAAAAAAAAAATCTAGTGAAGGAAAAAGTGTACATATTTCGTATAATCTAACATTCTTAAAAAGAATAATGTATATTTACTCTCTCTCATGAAATCATCATTTGAGATCTTTAAGTCGCCGCATTCTAATGTATGCACCAATTTTCCAAATGTTGTGATTGATAATGATTTTATAAATAAGTCCGTCATGTTATCTTTTGAACAAATTCGTTGTATATTGATGTCACATTTTCTTCAAGATCATGAGTGTAGAAAAGTTTTGGTGAAATGTGTTTTGTTCTATCTCCTATAATATAACCTCCTTTTCCATATAATATCGTTGAAAGATTTTTACTAGAAGACAAACCACATGTTTCATGAATCTGTCAAGTCATTGATTTTAGCCATACACATTCTCGAATAGCCTCATGAATTACAAAAATTTCAGCATGATTTGAGAAAAGTGGTTATTATGGTCTGTTTCACTGATCGTCATGATATAGTAGTTCCTCCACATATGAACAAATAACATGTTTATGATCTACCTTTGTGTGAATCAGATAAATATCTAGAATTTACATAATAAGGTAGATTAAAATTTGATTTATTTGAATAAAACAAACCCATGTCGATCGTTCCTCGAAGATAACAAAGTATATGCTTAATTCTATTTCAATGTCTTTTTGTTATAAAAGAACTATATTTTGCTAATAAATTTACTGAAAATGCAATATCTGGTCTTGTATTATTAGTAAGATACATAAGTACACCGATTGCACTAGGATATGGTACTTCAGGGCCAAGAAATTCTCCATTATCATCTCGAGGTCGAAATATATCTTTTTTCACATCTAGTGAACGAACTTCCATTGGAATATTTAATGGATGTGCTTTGTCCATATAAAAACTTTTCAAAACTTTTCTCTGTATAAGTTGACTAATGAACAAATATCCCATATGCTAAATGCTTAATTTGCAAGTCAAGACAAAATTTTGTTTTTCCGAGATCTTTCAACTTAAATTCTTTCTTAAGATATTTTATTGTCTTTGAAAGCTCTTTAGGAGTTCCAATTATATATACATCATCAAGATATACAGTTATAATAGTAAATCCTGACTGTGTTTTCTTTATAAAAACACATGAACATATTAGATTTTTTTGATATCATTCTTTCAAAAAATATCCACTCAGACAATTGTACCACATTTGTCTTCATTGTTTCAATCCATAAAGCGATCTCTGTAACTTTATTGAATACAATTCCTAGGAATTTGATTTATATGTTTTAGGTACCTTAAATCCTTATGGGATTCTCATATGAATATCATTATCAAGAGATTCATATAAATATGTTGTGACTATATCCATAAGATGCATATCCAAACTTTCATACACAGTAAGACCAATATCTTAGTGTAATTGCATCCACCATTGGAGAATACATCTTCTCATAATCAATAGCAGGTCTTTGTGAAAAACCTTGTGCAACTAGTCTTACTTTATATCTTGTGATCTCATTATTTTCATTTCTTTTCCTTACAAATACCCATTTGTATCCTACATGTTTAACACCTTTTGGTGTTCGCACTATTGGTACAAAAACTTGACGTTTTGAAAGTGAGTTTAATTTTGCCTCGATTGCTTCTTTCTATTGATTCCAATCTTTTCTATGTCGACATTTTTCAATAAATTTTGGTTTGCAATCCTCTTTTTTAGATATAATATCAAGAGCAACATTATATGCTAAAACATTGTCAATAACTACATGAGTTTGGTTCCATTTTTTTCCTGTCATAACATAGTTTATTAAAATCTCATTGTTATCTTTATTTATTCCACCTTCATCATTAGTCATGTCACGAAATTTCTTCATGGGTACATCCTCAACCAAATCTTCTTGACTATTAATTATTTTTCTTTTTCGAGAATTTTTATCTTTGGAACCCACTGGTCTACCATGCTTCTAGCGTGTTCTAGATTCATTGGTGACAACTTGCTGTGTTCAGATATCAATTTTTTATGGAACATTTGCAACTAGTATATGTGACTTAGTTACTTTCTTTGCATCTATAAATGCATCTAGTAATTGATTTGCTATGTTTTGAAAATAAATTATCTTCTGAACTTCAAGTTTACATTGATCTATATGGGGATCTAAATGAGACAATACCGATGCATTCCATGTAGTTTCTTTTTCTAACTTCTTAATTCCTCCCCCCCTAAAGTTCGAAAATTTGTCTCATTAAAATGACTAACAACAAATCGTGCAATAAATACATCACCTATCAAGGGTTCAAGATATTTGATAATTGATGGAGAATCATATTCAATATATATTCCTAACCTCCTTTGAGGACCCATCTTAGTGTGTTGTGGGGGAGCAATTGGAACATATATTGTGCATCCAAAAATTCTCAAATGCGAAATATTTGGCTCATGACCATAAGTTAATTGTAATGGCGAGTACTTATGTTAAACTATTAGTCTAATGCGTATAAGTGACGTTGCATGCAAAATAGCATGTCCCCATACAGATGAAGGAAGCTTAACTCTCATAAGCAATGGTCTAGTAATTAACTGCAAACGTTTTATAAATGATTTTGCTAAACCATTTTGTGTATGTACAAGAATTACAAGATGTTCAATACTTATCCCAATTGACATAAAATAATTATAAAAAGCTTGGGATGTAAATTCACCACCATTATCAAGACGAATGGTGTTAATTATATAATCAATAAATTGTGCTCTTAACTTAATTATTTAAGTAAGTAATCTTGTAAATTCAATATTTTGGCTTGATAATAAGCACAAGTGTGACCATCTACTTGATGCGTCTATTAGTACCATAAAATATCTAAATAGTCCACTTGGTGGGTTAATAGGTCCACGTATATCACCATGAATTTTTTTAAAAAATGTAGATGATTCAGTCCCTACTTTAACTGGTGATGGTTTAATGATTAGTTTTCCTTGAGAGCAAGCATTACATGATAATTCATTAGAATGAATAATCTTCTAGTTTTTCAATGAGTGTCCATTTGAATTCTCAATAATTCTCCTCATCATTATAGATCATGGATGACCAATCGGTCATGCCAAATTGTAATTATGTCTGGATTCATGAACTTCATGTTCATTATTGCATACGTTTCAATTACTCGTATATGAATATAATACAATCCAGAAGATAAAGCAGACAACTCTTCCATTATACGTTTTTCATTTCAGACCGTGGATATGATATATACATATTCCACATTATTCTTACTATCAATCTCAAAATGATAACCATTGCAACGTATATTTTTAAAATTTAGAAGATTTCTCTTTGATTGACTAGAGAACAATGCATAATCAATTGTAAATTTTGTTCCTCAAGGCAAAACAATATTTTCTTTTTCAAACTCTTCAATTAGGTTTGTAGAACCTGATATATTCACATTTACTTCCAGCATTGTCAATTTGGAAAAATATTTTCTACTTGTAAGTATTGTATGTGTAGTTGCACTGTCTGCTAGACATACATCTTTCTTACTCATTTTAGAGTCACCCAACATATGAAAATGATCCAGGTTTCTTTATAAAAAGAAAATAATTACAATAAGAAAAACAACATTTGGATATACAAAGGTTAACATTTACTAAAAGGAAATAAAAACATGGAGATGAAAAAATAATATTAAATCTATATATTTTGAAATTTAAAAGAAACACTTGATATTTGATCAATTATGTCGATTTTCTCTTCAAGAGATTCAAAGAAGTCCGCCACATCCAAATTTCGTCATATGGGATGGGTGAAATATGTCATTATTCTAGAATACAAAATTTGCTTCCACATTTTTCTCTTTTTCCTTCAGGGATGGTTGATAGAGATCGATTAAGTGTTTTGACGTATGATAGGTACGTATGCCCAATCATTCCGCATCAGAAGCATTTATTTTCAACACTTTTTGAACTCTTATCTTATGAAGCTTTTTCAGACCTTTCAATTCGGTAATTTTCTCTCTACATAACAATAATTTCGAATTGATTTCAAATAATGTGGAGTTGTAATCACGTACTGATTTGAAATCTTCTAGCCTCAAGTGCATCCACTCATAACGAGCTTTAGGAAGAGTAATTGTTTTTTAAGATCATACCTCTCTTTCAAATTTTTCCATAAGATATGGAGATCTTTTATTGTAAGATACTCCATTTTCAATCCCTCGTGGAGATGATGACGAAGAAAAAATATTGCTTTTGCTTTGTCCTGACTGGATGTTGTATTTCCTTCTTTAAATAGTCTTTCCAAGATTCATACCATCTAGGTAGATTTTGGCATCAAGCATCCACAACAAATAATTATTGTCACTAATATCAAGGGTAGCAAATTCTAATTTTGTAAGATTTGTTATGACAGCACTATCATAAAATATTGTATTTATTATTTTAAATTTAATAGATATTAAATATGCAAAATAACATTAAATTTATTAATTATAACGAAGAGGAAAAAAATTGACATACTTTATGACCTACCTTTAGCGGGAAAAATGATAGAAGCTCGTGCTAATAATGTGTTGTGAACTTGAGGAGCACAATGGGAAAATAAATACCAACAACATATAATATTAAATAAATATAATAAAATAAAATAAATAAATATTAAAATAAATTAAACATAATATATAAACTAAAAAAATATAAAATAAGAAATTTATCTAACTTCTTCACTTTCTCCAATTTTCATAGACTTTGCCCAATATGTGTATCTTACAAGCTCCATCAGATGCTTCTATTTATACTCAAAATGGCAAGTAGGTTGCAATTTATTTAGACATTAAGAATGAGTATTTACAATATACATAACAACAAATATGGAGTGTATAAGGAATGACATTTGACTTTTGACATTGGGAATAGATATCAATTTTACACATAATTTGTAATATTTATAATAGCTTCGGATGTTTTGAAAATTTTATTTTATGAAGTATTAATTTTGAGGAATTTCCTTTAAAAATGGACATCACAAAGAAGCAAAGAAACCGTAGGTCAGCCGTTGGATTTAATGGCCATTAAGTTTGACCACCGACAATTTCTCCCTGATTTTCTTCAAACTTATCATAATTGATAATTTAATTCCGGTTTTTTTTTTTTTTAAAAAAAAAAAACCAAAACAAAATAGGGATTTTGGAGAAAGAAGGAAGTATATTGTCAAAAACAGATAGCTAGAGCAGCTGGCATGATTTTCCAAAATGAAATTATACTACGATCAATAATGAAATTAAAATTATTCAACTACTTTTTAATAATAAAAATGAGAACAAAAATACTTAAATGCATCTTAAGCCATATTTTTTTTGTACATCATATTGGATTGATCTAATCATGATTTATCAAGTGGTCCCAGTTGATCACGTTTACTGTTGTTTACCTATATTTCAATCGTAATAAACTGTAGGACTTGTCTCCAAATCTGTAATCAAAATACACAATCTAATTGAGGAACGGAAGGTGCTCAATTGGATTGTATTTAAAAATTACGTGGATCTACTATCTTTACCATTACAAATATTGTTACGGTATAAAAATTATGAATCTATTACATTTACTATTTCCTTTATCTTTACCGTTACCATTATGGTCAAACAGTAGTGGTAACAGTAATGGAAGTAATAGTCAACGTGACAGATTTGTAATTCTAAGTAAAGCAATCAAAAGCAATTCAATTATGGTTGAGATTCAGATTTATTATGATTGATCCATCAATGAAATTTCATTACGAGTTGGTTAACGTGGCCACAAACAAAATGTATAACATCAAATATTTAAAGTTTTTTCAATTGAGGATGCTAAATAATTAAAAGATTATTAACTGATTATTGTAATTTAATTTATACTTAGTGAGCTATATTATAACTCAACTAGCTATAACCTTAGAAGTTTGAATCCTCCAATTTAAGAACAAAAGGTTTTTTTTTTTTTTTTTCCCTTTTTAATCAACACAATTAAAACAATCTTAAAAATCTCAATTAAATTTTAAAGACCAAGAGGTTGGCTTTTAGATATCGATGCTTTATTTTATTCTTCAATATTCTTTTGTTAAAAAAAGAAAAAAAGAAAAGAAAACTTACCTAAATATTAAATATAGTAAAATATAGTATTAACAGATCAGCAAAATAATAATAATAATAATAATAATAAGATGAGAGTTTTTTAATGGTATGGAATCAAGTTGTAATTTAAAATAGGAGCCATTGTTTTCATGTTAAATTCAAATTAGCCACTCAAATCCCAGACCTCAAAAAAATTACAAAAGTCAGCTGGGAAAAATCAAACCCACAATTTTCTACCTAAATTGTGTCTCTCTTGGGAGAAGCTATGAGCTTTTATACTTTATTTATTTATTTTTTCTTTTCTTTTTCAACTTTTGAAACTGCTCTATATAAGCATCAACCATCTTAGTTATTTTCCCACAATTAAACACACATACCAATTTCTTAAAAAAAAAAAAATGATTTGGTTTCTTTACCTACTCTTTTTATTTCTCGCTTCTTCTACTAATGCTTGTGATCGTTGTATTCATCAATCTATAACGACATATTACCGTGGCGATTCACCTACTTCAAGTAAAACATTATTATTATTTATTTATTTTGCATTTTGCATTTTGTCTTTTTTTTTTTCTTTTTTTTTTTTTTCTTTCTTTTAGATCTCATTCAAGATCCACCCATTTCTTAGTCGGTTTGATAATATTTTTATTTTTTGTTTTTTTGAAATTTCTGTGTTTCTTTCCTCTCAATTCTTTTTAACTATATAGTTTTTAAATTTCTTAAAGAAGCATTTTTATTGTTGGGAAAATTCAAAAAACAAAAGTAAAATCTTTCTTTTTTTTTTTTTCCTTTACTTTTCAAGTTTTAGTTTGGATTTTGATTATAATGTGGCAGAAAGTAGATAGTAAAAGCAAAGAAAAACTCCTCTAATATCTTCCCATGCATGTACCTTCCCCTTTTGATTAATATATATTTTCGTTTCCGGACATAATGAGGATGTTATAAATGTATCAATCTACTTAAAATATTTTGGTATACTTATTTATCCCAGACCCTTGATATTTCTTTTAAAAAAATAATAAATAAAAGCAAAAAAAACATATAGGTGGAAGAAGTGGTTATACTAAAATTATGGCTAGATCGACTTTTGATAACCATTTAGTTAATGAAAATTGTGTTTGTTTACTCATCAATCTGTTAATCATAGACTTCATCTTTATTAATAAATATTTAAATTTTTAAACAAATTTCAAAAAAAAAATTTAATTTAGTTTTCAAAAAACCTCCGTTAGATTTTGATAACACTCCTAAATAATAGGTAACAACGCAAAAAAATAATAATAATAAAAAAATAGTGTACAACTTAAATTTTCAAAAAACAAAAACCAAAAAGTTATCAACCATGGTCATAATTTTTAGGTTTTTGAAAATTAAACTTAAAAATACTTATTTCCACCTTTATAAACCTTTCGTTTTATTAACTTATTTTTACAAATATTTTCAAAATTCAAACCAATTTTTATTAACTAACAAATATTGATATTTTCTCTAAGAATCCAAATATTTTTCTTAAACAAATAACATCATAATAAAAAAAAAAATAAAAATAGGAGGAAACAAATATAAACTAAAAAAACAAAAGATTAAAAATAAAATCGTTATCAAACAGAATCGATACGGTTTAATTATCTTAATTATAAATTTATTGAGGGGTGTTTTTGATTTAATGTGTGCAGATGGGTGGGGGGCATGTAGGTATGGTTCTTGGGCTATGGAAATCTCCCAAGACTATTATGCAGCTGCTGTGCCATCCATTTATGAACAAGGAGCTGCTTGTGGTGCCTGTTACAAAGTATATATATATATATAGCTTAATTAATTTTATTTAACCCTTGATTTGATTTTTGTTTTGCTTTCTAAATTGTTAGATATGAATTATATTAATTCTTATGTTTATAGGTAAGATGCAAGGATAGAAGAATGTGCACAACAAAAGGAGTGAAAGTAGTTTTGACAGATCAAAATCATGATAATAGAACAGATTTCGTTCTTAGTAAGAAAGCTTTCTCCACAATGGCTAGAAAGGACAAGATCCAAAAACTTCTTAACCTTGGGACTATTGATGTTGAATATAAGAGGTCCATCTTTCTCTCTCTTCCTTTTTTTTCTTTAAAAAAATATTAATTTATACTTTGAACTTTGATGACTTGTTTAGAACTTCATGATTTTGAAAATTTTCAATTCTTAAGAAACTTCTTTTGATTGTTTGTTATTATAAAAAATTGAATGATTTTGAAATTTTCTTGATCTCAAATCTTGTTTTTACTAAAAAAAAAAAAGGACTAAAATAGTCGGATTTTGTAAGCTTTCATAAGATTTAAAAGTAAATTACTTATTTAAATATTGTCCTATTCTAATTTTCAATTAACACATTACAGTTAAAAGCCTTATTAATGTTGACTAGAAAAGCCTATATTAGTAAATTCACAACTTTTTTATGTTTCCTTTTTGGTTATCAACTAGACACAATTTAAAATACATTCATTTCAAATATTATTATACCAAATAAAAAAAAAATTCAAACCATTTATTGAATTTCAAATCACAAGATTTAAAATCATTTCTTAAATATTATAGAATCCAAAAGTTGATAGAATTATAAAATTGTAATTGAGTTGATTTTTTTCACATTGACCATATTTTTTTTCAAAAAGTTAATCATGGATGCAAACATACTGCTTTATTCATGTACACATTATAAATCCATTTTTGTTGGGTTTAATGTTGTTGTAGGATACCTTGTGAATACAAAAACAAAAATTTGACAATTTTAATACAAGATTGGAGCCAAGTACCATACTACTTTGCCATCAAATTTTTGTATCAAGGTGGTCAGACACAAATTCTAGCTGTTAAGATTGCTCAGGTAAGTTAGAAAGTGATAAAATAATTAAGACTTAGTTTGATTGTTTCAAAGTTATAATTTTCAAAATTCAAAATCATGTTTTGAAAATTAAAAATTCTAAATCTCACGTTTGATAATCATTTAATTTTTTATTATTTAAAATCAAGCTTATGAATGTTAATTCCACTTAATCATTGTAGGTTGGTTCTTCAAAGTGGGGTTATCTAAATAGAAAATATGGAGCTATTTGGGAGACTAACAAAGTGCCTCAAGGAGCATTGAAGCTATGGATGAAGATTGTAACTTCGGGATTTAAAGAGAAGTGGATAATGGCAAAGAATATCATTCCTTCTGATTGGAAAAGTGGACTCACTTACGATATGGGATTCCAAATTAAGGATGTTGCTCAAGAGTTATGCCCTCCATGGGAATGTGGTGATCAACCATGGATTTAAAATAAATCAACTCGATGAGAATTTCAATGTATTTCTATTACTATTAAATATCAATAAAAGATTTAAAATTTGTTACATTCAATCTTGATCGATGATATGTATCTTAACTAATTAAGTTATGTTTAACTTCATGGAAATTGCCAATTTTGACCCAACAAGTTTCTTTCCCTTCAAAAGTAACCTCATTTTTAACTAACATCTTTTCCATCTTTTCAAACTTTAAGTGAGGTGACCCACCATGTAAAAATACCATTTTGTCCTTCAATTTAAATCAATTTATTCATCTTCCCGTGGTAGTTAGGGTTTTTCTGCTTCCTTTTTTCTTCTCGTTGAGTTCAACCTATTCATCTTCCTATAAAAAACTTCAACCACTGTTAGACTCTCTTCTTGCAAAGGTTCCCCTACCTCTGTAAAAAAAGACCCATCTTTCATGGTCATTCGACATATTCTCTCTTTCATTCACCCAATTTGGATTTTGACAAAAGGTACACAAGTACCTTTTCCATTTTCTTTCTTTCTAAATGATTAATCGATTGTATTGTTTATAAGGGGAAGTCTGTGTGATTCTGGTAGGAAGGTGTAGTGAAAAACCCAAACCCTTTTCATCCTTTGAACTTTAACGAATTTAAAACAAATATCCTATGTGGGGTAAGGGGTAAATGTTCGTCTGGGTTTGATTTCACATTTTTTTGTGGTGTATTGAACTTCATGAAATTATCTCGTGAAGTTATGGTGAATATTTGTCTCGTGAAAGTATTCGCAACAGTGAGAAGTTTGTAAAATAGCTTGAAAGCTTTTTGTCGTTTGTCTCGTGAAGTTACTTCTCGAGACAAAAGATAGAAATGAACTCAACTTTACGAGAGGCAAAAGTCAGTTTTTTGTCTCATAAAGTTGTGTTAATTTATGTCTTTTGTCTCGTGAAGTAACTTCACAAGAAAAACTTATAACTTTACGAGACAAACGATAGACTATCTTGTTTGTCTAGTAATGTTGTAAGTTTTCTTGTGAAGTTACTTCATGAGACAAATACTTACTTACAAACTCAATTTTACAAGACAAAAGATAGTCTATAGTCTCGTAAAGTTGAGTTCATTTCTATCATTTATCACATGAAGTAACTTCACAAGTTGATATGCCTCTCTGGCTTATTTCTTATGAAGTTCGTACTTTTTAAGGTCTTTTCTTTCACTAGGGATTTTAACATTGTACCGTGTTTTGTGGCATGTATAGATAATTATTGTGGAGTCGAGGATCGAGCCAGCAGAATTCTTTAAGGCTTCGTTATCTTTGTGTTCTCATCTGACTAAGACCTATATGGTGATCTGTATAAAGTCAACAATGGTCTAGTTAGACATGTTTAGGTAGACCATATTCGAACCCATTTTAGATAGTACTCTCTCCCTCAATGGACAACTGATACATCACCTACTTCTCAAGAAGGTTGTGGATGATAGACCAAACATAATTTTCTTTAATCTGTTTAGGATCTAGGGTGTCATTTAGCAAGGATGAGTTTGACCTCATCACTGGGTTTAGGGTACAGATGCGAGTGGTGTGGAATAATCCTAACCCTACCAAGCTTAAAAACCTATACTTCAACAATAGACATAGATTATAATAGACTCAAGTTGAGGAACATTTTTTTGCTATCGACTTTATAAGTGATGAGGATGCGGTGAAAGTAGCACTTGCCTATTTCATAGAGTTAGTCATGATGGGGAGGGAGAAAAAGCAGTTGTTTGACTATGTCATCCTCGGTATTCTGGATGATAGGGAGATTTTTTGTAACTACAATAGGAGTAGTATGATTTTTTAGAAGACAATCACTAGTCATAAGAGAGCTCTCACATGTGCTATCAAGCGAGCAGAACCCAGGATGTTAGCTAGATATAGCCTATATGAATTCTCATTCACCTTTCAGATTAGTTCACATATGTATTCTACGCGTGCTTCCTTCTCCATTATCGTCAATTATTTTTCATGATTTGATTCTATCTTCCCCTTTGCAGGTGTAGGCATATGAGACAATTTCTACGCTCAGAAACCTCGTGTCAACTCGTATTAGTGAGACAGTTATTCCATGTTTTTCTCGATGGGAAAGTAGGAAAAACCCAACATACGCCTTATTGCATAAAGATATTTTCAATCGACTATGGGTGATGGATGTAAAATTCTTTTCATTTATGGTTGTAAGTTTATGTTGCGTATGACCCTAAGTTGTCACATGCAGGGAAACCCTATCATAATGGTACGACTAGGACCAACCGAGGATGAGATAGCTCACATGTGCTGCATAGTTCTTGCCTCACGTGTCCTACCACCGCTTCCTATTCTTGAGGGTGATGATTATCGTGCTAAGGATAATGTTGACCACGATCACGGTGATGCTACCCACAATAATGGTGATGAGGGTGAGGGCTGTCATGACAAGGGTGACGATGAGGGTGATCATGAAGTCCACAATGAGGGTGATCACGATGTCCACAATGAGGGTGATCGTGGACACGATGACCACTATAAGCAGAATCGGGTTGATGTTGTAATGAATCGAGTAGAAGAAGATCTCTCCCGTCCAAACATCAATGATGAAAATTCTCCACATCCGATACATTGTAGAATACCGAATACTAAGGTGATAGAACTTCCTCCGTCGTCCATATAAGCTATACTCTGAGTGGAAAAAATCCCAATGCACCACGACATTTGACTAGGATAAAACAAGCACAGTAATGAAGTATGTCGAAGGCAAAAGAACTTACTATAGTATTTCGTGGTCCACGGTTGATGCCATATACATGCCTTACAACAGACTGGATGTACATTGGATTCTGGTCAAGATAGACATGGTACAAGGACGGTTAGTTGTTTAGTATTCATACAAGAGACTATGTCCTCTACCAGAGCTGGACTATCATTTAGCGGTCATGTGGAGGGTTGTACCCACATTACTTCATAGAACGGGGTGGTGCTAGCTCGCCCTCAACTGCCATTGACTCCTTGAGAGGTGGAGCGAGTTGAGGATGCACCGCAGAAATCAGTTAGTGAAGATTATGGCGTATTTTGTACTAAGAATTTTAATGTTGTAAATGGGTGTAATATGTCCATGTTGACCCAATCAAATGTGGATTTCTCCAGACGTCAATTTGTTGTACAAATATATATGAACAAAGCTATTTATTAATACATTTTTTTTCTTCAACGGTGTCTGTTTTATATTTAATATTAATACCTCATTTGAGATAATTAAATATTACCTTGTCACATTAGTTTAATTACAGGATGTTACAATATAAATAACAGAAATAAATTGGATTCATGTGTTTGTCAATAGTTGTCGTCATGTTACTCGATTGTGGCCACGAATACCGCACCTAGTACATTTGTGAATCTGAGTGACCTCTCTCACAGACAGTATTCTTATCTTCTGGCGATGGTCAACTTGAGAAACGCGCATCAATTGCAATATCTGGATGTCTTCATAATCATCACCCCTAGGCCATTCTGAAATAGGACCTACAGGGAAAATGGATTCTACATATGATCCATACACAACCTAAATAGTGTAACAAAGGAAGCAAAGCGTGTATAGGTCAATGTTCCGGTAACGGGCTGCTGCAGTCGCATGAGAGCATAGGATGTCGTAATGATTGAAATCCTTGCACGTATAAGTACACACATTTAAGTCAACAACTTTACCAAGGTGATTATCAATTACTTCAAAAATTTGTTAAACAATCGGCCTCAGAAAATGCCTTCTAGATCTATACTCTGCTATCGCCATTATCGCCTCTACATAATCTAAAAGCATCGTTTGATGACTCGATGTGTAGGTTCTTTGCCGATGAAACCAGTATTGCAACAAACCCTTTATGTGATTAAGAAATTTAGTTATTGGCAATGTTCTAGCATCCTTCAATACAATGTTCTAACTCTCAACCGCATTAGTAGTCAATTTATTGAACCTTCATTCACATTGAAATGCCATGACCCACTTTTCAAATTCAATTTCCTCCAAGTATTGATCCACTCCTCTAATTGGGATAATTTTGGTCCAATGTATTTGAAAAGTAGTCTTACAAGGTGATTTTGCAACTAGGAAGAAATCGGGGAGGGGAGATTTTTTCCTAAAATGCTTGAGTAGGTTTAGATTTATATGATGAATGTAGAGACAATAGAAGGCAGAAGGAAATACCTTACCGATTGCCTTTCTCATGTTTGTTTTATGATCTGATATAATGACAAATTCAGATATAGCTCCAACTACCTCCTTAACCTACTAAAAATACCATTTCCACGTCTCTTCCATTTCATTATCCACAACAGCAGATGCAATTGGATATATTTGACTACTCTCATCCACTGAATTTGCGCTTAACATGACACCTTTAAACTTACCCCAGAAGTATGTCTCATCAACAACCAGAACACGCCTTATGTAGTTCAAGAAGCCTCATATTGACAAACCAAAAGCCATGAAGACATACTTGAAGTACCATCATGAAGCTTCAATTTGCAATCAATGTCGGGGTTCGTTATTTTCAAAGCTTCCCCATAAGCATTTAATTTGTTGAAAGACTCCTCCAACCTACCTCAGATCATTACTAACGCTTCTTCGATAGATCGTCAGGCTTTCGTATAACTAATATTGACACCATATCCCTCATTCATATCCTGCATGATGTTCTTCGCCCCATACGTCCTACTTACATATGTGAACTTGGACTTAATGAGATGACCAACTAACTTTCTTCTAACTTGACGGTCGTGATCCATTAACTGCTATGAGCATGTATGGACATCTTGATACCTTGTTATTTTGTACAACTTCGAATCCTTAAGCTTTCTAGCTCGAATTCTCCAATGACAGGCACCATGTCTACACTTAACATAACCAGTAGTGATTTCGTGGATTTGTTAACCCTATGTTCAAAATTCCCGTGTAAAGCAAAGAGGAACAATACGAATGAAAGTTCTTCCTTTGAGAGATATATCTACCTTACTTTAATATCAATGTCCTCACTCTCAAACATCTGACTTGACACAATCATTGCCACTTCAGGACATGAACTTAGAATTTTTGCATGAGTATTTCCCACGTACAGGTTTGGTATCTTCCTATTGATGGTTAGCACACTCACCCTCCATTCGAATGTCCCTATCATCCTCTTTAGTCATATCATTAGACTAATAAGACTAATTAGACTCATCATCTAATTCCTCTGGTAATTCTCATTCATAGTCTGAATCGTCTTCAACTATATTCAACTTTTGGTTCACGTTATCCTCTCCTATACCATGCTCAAAAGCCCCTTCAACACATACTTTTTCATCTTCTATCTCATTCACCTCACTTAAATTATTCCCAAACCATACATCTGCACAAACATTATCCTCCTTACCATGCATTTAGGATGATGGATCATTATCTTCAGGATTGTATGGATAAACAAAGAAACTGTCATCGGATACGTTATATGGGGCCCATTAATATCTAACGGGGTTAGTAACACAACATAGCCTAATGGATAATTTTGTTCAAAGGAAAGTTGTGTAGGATAATAAGTGGGTGGATATTCTTGGATTAAATTGTATCAAAGCTTGGTTGGTACGAGCAACTAGGGTTCTTTAAATCACTGTCACCATACATAGATTTGGACTTCATTGATAAATAGATAAGGGGCCTACATTCGTCCTCACCATTTGAAAAGAACCTAAGTTCTTGATTATTTCGTATCAAATATGTAGGAACCTTGGATCCAAAATTGTATACACATGTCACCTCTTCTGTCCAAGCTTAATAGATTACCGCCTGCATACTCTTGTTCATCCTCATTCCAAATACCACCGTAGCAAACAAACATGCGAGACATTCTATAAGTGATGATAAAACTTACTGGCTAAATGAAAATGTATAAATAAATTTTTTTTAAATAAAAACCTAGGACAAAGTTGACTTAAGTTGACCATGTCAACTTTACGAGAGAGTTGACCTGGTCAATTTTACGAGACAGTTGACTTTGCCAACTTTACGAGACACAACTTCATGAAACAAAAGTTGAACAAAGGAGTTGTCTTGTAAAGGTAAACTAACTCAACTTTTGCATAAAGTTGGACAAAGTCATCTTTACGTGAAAGACAACTTCACGAGACATCTACTTTGAATTTTACAAAACAAATCACAGAACACCAAAACTTTTCCATGTCCAATCATGTTCCAATACTTTTCATTTTTTTTAATTCTTCTCCATTTTTCTCCTAAAATGTAATAATTCTCCTTTATAACTTAAATAAGTGAAAAAGAATAAGAATTTCGTTGGTTACTGAAAAGTTTCTTTAAAAAGTAATTTTTTTGCTCCATTTTGCCGACTTTTTAAAAAAATAAAAGACTACTTTTCAACATATCTGTCTCTTTTGGAACCCTAGAACAAAGTCGACTTAAGTTGAACATGTCAACTTTATGAGAGAGTTAACCTAGTCAATTTTACGAGACAGTTGACCTGGCCAATTTTACGAAAAAGTTGACTTAGCCAACTTTACGAGACACAACTTCACGAGACAAAAGTTGAACAAAGGAGTTGTCTCGTAAAGTTAAACTAACTCAATTTTTGCATAAAGTTGGACAAAGTCATCTTCATGTGAAAGACAACTTCACGAGACATTTGCTTTGATATTTACAAGACAAATTACAAAATACCAAAACTTTTCCATGTTCAATCATGTTCCAATACTTTTCATTTTTCAAAATTTTCTCCATTTTTCTCCTAAAACGTAAGAATTCTCCTTTATAATGTAAATAAGTGAAAAATAATAAAAATTTTGTTGGTTACTGAAAACTTTCTTTAAAAAGTAATTTTTTGGCTCCATTTTGCCGACTTTCTAAAAAAATAAAAGACTACTTTTCAACATGTTTGTCTCTTTTGGAACTCTAAATAAGGAAATAGATTGTTCCTTTGAACTTAGGATCCTCTGAAAATGATTATTCCTCTGAAGTTGGAACCCTCACGTAAAGCATTTCTATCTTGAAAACAAAATGTGAAACTGAAGATTGACGTTTTTAATTTAAGATATGTGAGTTAGGTAATTTGGGTGATTTCATATTCAAGGCAATTGAATGACCATTTTTATTGAGGGACAAAATAGTATTTTCACGTGGTGGATCCCTAAAGAGGTTAAAGAAAGTAGATTTTAAAAACGAGGTTACTTTTGAATTGTGAAATAAACTTTTTGAAGTTATAATTTTCAAAATCCAAATCATGTTTTGAATTCTAAATTTCACATTTAATGACAATTCAATTTTTTATTTTTTAAAAATCAAGCTTATAAATATTAATTTCACTTATTGATTTCCTTGTTTTTTGTTTAATCTACATTTTAGGAGTGTGTTTTATAAAATAAGCCAAAATTGTTGAAAGAACTTGTTTTCATTTTTGGAATTTGGCTAATAACTCAGATCCCATTTGGTAATTATTTATTAATAAATTTAACCATTTTTACATGAATTGATAGTTTAAAATGCAAAACGAGAGAAAAAACTAGGGATGCAAGATTTGATTTTGCTGAATCATTGTAGGTAGGTTCCTCAAAGTGGGGTTATCTAAATAGAAAATATGGGAGACTAACAAAGTGCCTCAAGGAGCATTGAAGCTATGGATGATGATTGTAACGATAGGATTTAAAGAGAAGTGGATAATGGCAAAGAATATCATTCCTTCTTATTGGAAAAGTGGACTCATTTATGGTATGGGATTCCAAATTAAGGATGTTGCTCAAGAGTTTTTCCCTCCATGGGAAGGCGGTGATCAACCATGGATTTAAAATAAATCAACTTGATGAAAATTTCAATGTATTTCTATTACTATACAAATATCAATAAAAGATTTAAAATTTATTACCTCCAACCTTGGTGGATGATATATGTATTAGCTAATTTAGTTATGTTCAACTTCACTTTTATTCTATGCTTTTTGAGAATGGGTATGTACTTTTAGTTAAACATCATGTGAATGGAAGAGATTGGGATCTTTGACTTCTATCAAATAAAATTTGTAGTTTCAATTGGGGAAAATACGTTTTTGGTCCCTTAGTTTTGAGGAATTTCTGGGTTTTGTCTCTTATATTTTAAATTGACCAATTTAGTCCCTTGATTTTTTAAGAATGGATTTAAACGATCCAACTCCTAAAAGAATAATCATTAAATTTAAATAAAAAATTTGATTAGATGCTCAAGTGGCAAGATGAATAAAAAAATAAACTACATTTAAAAAATTTTCTCATCTTTTTTCTCTCTCTCTGCCTCTTCTCCGACTCTCTCTTTATCTCTCTCATTTTCTTCACTATTATTCATCTCTCATTCCTCTCTTTTGCTAAACACTTGGAAAGGAATAGACTTGCTCATCTTCAACGCTCAACATTGGTGGACTCACATCGGAACTTCTCAATTGTAAGCATTTGATTGGCTTTATTTTTTTCTAAGGTATTGGTTTCTACAATTGTCTCAAACAAAGTCTTAACATCAGAGTTTGTCCCTGCAGAATATTTTTTCTTAATCTGGAAATATCTAGCAGATTTGTTCTGTCTGATATTTTCCTTTATCAAGGTGCAACTTATCTTTTCCAATTTGGGAGTTGTTTCCTTTTTCTAGATCCATCTATAAAAGTCATATTAGGTTGTTTTTTTAATGAAGGCATTTTTATTAGTCGCATTGTGTTTTTTAGGAAGCAAGACGCTAGATGGCCAAGTTGTTCTACATTGTAATCTTGCTCGTTGTTCATTATTCTGTTGTCATGATTTTCACTCGTTGGAGTGTTCTACTCTGAAGTTAATCTCGGACTTTTGAGAGCCTAAATCTTTGTTTTCGAAGAAGGGTTTTTCAATCCTAGAGGAAGCCTAAGACTCAGCGTAAGTGGAGTTCATTGAATTGGGAAAGATATCATTGTGAGTGGAATCTCATCCATCATCAGAAGTCATGGTGACTAACACTAATATTATCAAAATTAGGGGGAGCCTGAGTGCGCTTGAGAGGGAGTTTCACATCTATGGGGAGTCTAGGTGGTCTGTGAGTTGAGTTCTATGTGAGTCATTATAGTTATTGAGTGTTACAGATAATTACTATGTAAACTACTTAACTTTTTAATATTAGTGAATTATCTTTCTTGGGCACTATGCCCCCTAGACGTAGGTGGTTTATCGCCAAACTAAGTTATCAACTTCTGTTTGTGCTTACTCGTTTATTTGTTGTTAGAATTTTTGATGTTACAGTGATTGTCACTGCTTTCCATTTAACATCTGTATAATGAGTGGTAAGTCATCCTAGTGCTTTTTCAAGATAGTAAGGTCGATCCTTGCAAAGCCACTGACTTTTTCCTCGGAATCTCCCATACCCATTACATGTAAGTTAATCTAATACTTTTTGTGATTTGAATCAAGATTATAGAAAATGGGTTGAAAGAGAATTTAGTTTCAATGGCAGATACTAGAGTCAACCCATGAAATCCTGCTTCAGCGAAAAAGAGCCTTGCTACGGAGAAAGGTATCCAATAAGGACGCCGATGGTCCGGGTAGTCGTCAATAAGGTTCTGAGTAGAATCAAGAAGCTGGTGGCCTAGATGGTCATCAATAGATTTTTTGTCCTTTATAAACCTCTAATTAAATACATTTATAAATATCGAACTTTACTATTATTAGTACTACTAAAACATAGTATTAGCGGCAAATTCGGGTCGATCCGCAAGGAAGTGTGAGATATAGTTTCAATATAGTTAATTTTCTAGTTATAACGGTAATTGGGGGGAGGGGGTTCAATGTGGATTGTGATAGATGTGCATGAAAATAAAAATAAAAGATAAAATGGGTAAATATAACTTAGGATTGGAAATTCTAGTTCCATGAGCATAAGGGATTCCTATGTAATTTTCAATCATCAACTTCTCTTGATTGAACATACATTTGATTTATGTGTACACAGCGATTTACTTAGCCTAAACAAACTCATTGATGCTACAGGCAGCCAACTTGTTTGGTTAAACCAAGGAAGTGCCTTAATTATCAATTAAAGCCTAAGCCCTAATCAAACTAAATGCCTTTGTCCTATTGTGTTCGAAAGCATCCATATAGAACTAACACATTTATATTATGGTCTAGAGTTCCATTGTGTGATTAACTAATTAGCTATCCTAATTAACTAACTAATTCATCCTTAAACCTAGGTTTAGCATGCATTCAATATCTATGAGATCTCTAGCATACATGATTCAACCGTTGCCACTTACGATTTTAGCTAATGAATAAAGAAAGAACGTGCAAGCCACGAATTTTAGTTAAGATATACATTTATTGGTAAGAGAGTCAATCCATACATAAACATATATTTGAATATGTACAAGATTCAAATAACATAAATTGAAATGCATTAAGTCCAATCAACAAAAATCTAGTAAAAATTATATAAGTTCTTACTCCAAAAAACTAGAAAATCAACTTACCTCATCAATCCATAGACAAGATGAAGAGAGTAATCATCTATTCCTTAATCACAATCCAAAATAAAAGAGAAATCTAATCTAAAAATACTAGAAAGATGGTGGAAGAAGAAGAAAAGGAAGCTTCTCCTCAATCTCTATGAAAATCCAACATCTAAAACTCTAAAATTGTGGACAAATATTTATAAAATCGCAACAACACTGTGATGTTAAGGGGTAGCATTGCGATGCTAGCCTTGAAAGGCCTTCGACCATCAGCACCGTGTCTAAAATGCCCATATCCTTCTATCATTGTCCGGAGCACCACGACGCTAGGGGACAACATCACGACACTCATTTTGTCCTAGTGTCATGGTTAGGCGTTTGTCCAAGACATGTTGCTTGTGGTCGCATGCCAATCCAACTCTTTGTTTTTATCATGCTTTCATGTTATGTAATTCATTAAGTTAGCTAGTTTACTTTCCTTACACTTTTTATTATAAGTGACGGCTCGACCCTTTGCATATGCAAGGGTGTCAAATGTTTTTTTTACTCATAATGTACTATATAGGGGTAAGACTATCCATCATATCTTCATACTCGAAGTGGTATGCTATAAAACCATTGTTGTCCCTTATTGCTTTCTAGCCTACTACAATCCATCTTTTCTCAAATATGCTTTCAAACGTTCGTGAAATCTTTTTCTCTAACCGCGTTTTCTAAAATTGTTTTCTTGGAAATGGGGGTGGAGATTGCAAATTACGTCTTGTGTGCCATCTGTGATCCGAGTTTATTTTGGTTGACTTGTTCATGGGTGGGAACAAGTGCTGCAAAATCGCTTTGTGGACTTTGAAGAGTGCTATTGTGACCCTTTGCTCCAACCATCGTCATGGCGCCTTGTTAATCAGGATAATATTTTTTTACAACCTTGCAGCCTCTAGTGCTCGGTATCACTACCAATCATTTCAATTTAACCCTGAAGAGCCTATAAATCTCCCTAATGCATGATTTGTTCGAGTTCCTAGAAAAGTAAATAATTAAGAACATTAAACATAACAAGTAAGTGAGATTAAAGGCACAAAACTAGCTCCTTTCAGGAGCTAACAATGCATGATGAAAAGTGGTTATTCAATTTAAATATATCTATCAAATATAAATCAATAAATTATGTTGGGCTGACCACTCTTCACAAATCCCAATTACTCAAGATCAACGTTAGAGAGATGAAGAAATGGCTCAGAAATATTCTGTCAAATCTTCGATATGCGAAACTCGATGCTCAACTACTTTCTACTCGATCCTCAATGAAAATTCTCTTTTTCATCTTGCGAGTCTCTGTTAAATCCTCAATGGAACTCGATAACAACAGAACTAATACTCGATCATACTCGACGGTTCTTGAACGATACTCGGTGCGACTTCAAGGTGAAAATGATGAACTCGAAGCTACTCGATAGCAAAGAATCAATGCACGATTGACTCGTTAATCTGATTACTTGATGCCATTTGAAAGATAATTGAATGGCGCGCAATTTGCAGTAAAGAAACACTCGAATGAATAAGAAAGATAAGGGAAGAAGAAGGAGCACAGTGTTTACATGGTTCGCAAGATTGCCTACGTCCATGGGAAGATCTGAATTCTTTTTACTGATGAAGATTGCTGAAGATTTTTGTTGTTTACAGAAAATTAAGAAAATGATGATAACTCTGTGGTTTGAATTTAAAATCAGTGATATTTATAGAATATACCAGCTGATCATTACAAATTTAGTTATAAACAAACAAAATCTGAGGTATTTGAGTCAAAGGTTCTTCAAATTCTCCATCTTGACTTCAATGCCTTGCAATCTTCTGATCTTCCTGATTCTGACAGGTTTGTCTACCCTGTATCTGGAAGCTCAAAACCGAACTGTTCTAAATATTTACACAATTTAAGCTTTGAAACAGGTTTTTGTTAACATTTCAACTGCTTTGTCAAAAGTATGGACCTTTAAAATTTCTATCTCCCTTGTCTCGATTTTATCTCTAATGAAATGATATTTGATATCAATGTGCTTTATTCTAGTGTGAAATTGTGAATTTCGGGACAAATGGATAACACTTTGGTTGTCACAGTAGAGTTTCACTACTATTTGATCTATTTGAAAGTCTTTCAGTAGTTCCTCGAGCCACAAAGCCTCTTTGATTGCTTCAGTTAAAGCCATATATTCAGCTTCTGTTGTAGATAGAGCTACTATAGACTGTAGTGATGTTTTCCAGCTGATTAGATTAGGACCAAAAAGGAAAAGGTGACCTATTAAGGACCTCCTTTTGTCTAAATCACCAACATAGTCAACATCCACATATCCATAAAGCTCTAGACTTGGTTCAGCTGACCTTTGGTAGATACTTTGAGTTTTTAGACCAAACTAGGTACTTAGGATCCATTTAGTAGCCTTCCTATGTCTTTTAACAGGATTAGACATATATCTACTAACTAAGCTAGCTGAATATAAGAGATCAGGTCTAGTAGAAATCATTAAATACATTAGGCTTCCGACTGCTTGACTATAGGATATGACAACCATATGTTTCTGATGTTCTTGGTCATAATCCTTATGAGAGATAGCTGAGGAAAGCTTAAAGTGTTGAACAATAGATAAACTCACAGATTTGGCATCATTCATGTTGAACCTTTTAAAAATCTTCTCACAATAAGAGGACTGATTGATACTTAGAATAGACTTCTCTTTGTTCCTATGGATCTCTATTCCTAGGACCTTGCTTGTTTCTCCTAATTCCTTCATATCAATCTCTCTTTTTAAGAGGTTTTTAACATGGGTTAGATCTTCTTTGGACCTACCTGCCAACAACATGTCATCTAGATATATGAGTAGGTAAATTTTGTCCTTGTAAGAACCTATATTTACATAAAAAAAATATATATATGTCAAATGAACTTCTTTTGAACCTAATGCTAGAAATATAGTCATTGAATATCTTATATAGACTTATTGAGTAAGAAAAAGAGATTTTCTTTTCCTTTAACTTCAAATCCTTTAGGTTGCATCATATATATTGTCTCCGCTAGATGTCCATGAAGAAAGACAGTTTTGACATCTAGTTGATACAATTCTAGATTATTTTGAGCAACTAAGGAGAAAATCTCAGAATAGTCTATTCCTTTCCTTTGAGTGAGTCCCTTTGCAACCAATCTAGCTTTAAACCTAGGCTTTTGATCATAGGATAATCCTTCTTTAAGTTTGAAATTCCATTTAGATGCACCAGGTTTGTAACCTTTTGGTAAAGGAACCAAAGACCAAGTGTCATTCACTTTTAGTGAATGCATCTCCTCATTCATTGCTTCAATCCAATCCCTTGTATTAGTATAACTTATTGCTTCCAAAGGTAGTTGGTTCTTGATTAGTAGGAGCTACCACAACATTTAAAACCATATTCTAGCTTAAATCAGGTTGCTCGTATGCTGTTCCTCAAAGGTAGTATATCTAGCTGGAGGTATGATAGTTCTCTTTTGTCTATCCCTAGCTAAGACATACTAGCTTAAATCAGGTTGCTCACATACTGTTTCCTCATGTTCCCCCACATCTTCCTCAATTCCTCTTGTATCACTATGTTGGCTAGACTCATTTGGCTGTTCAGATGGTAACTCCACTTCAAATCTAGTGTTGGATGACTCTCCTTCATTCTCTACCTTTTTCTCCTTTTGCATAAACATCTCCTCTTCCCTAAAGATGATGTCTCTGCTCACTATGAACTTTCACTCAACCGAATACCACATTTTAAATCCCTTGACACCCTCAGTAAAGCCTACAAACATACCCTTCACTGTTTTGACCTTTAACTTTCTCTTATTTTGGGGTACAAACCCTACACATCCAAAGACCTTGAGGTTATATAAGTTAGGAGAATGATTAGTCCACTTTTCCTCAGGGGTAAGCAAACCTAAATGTTGGGAATATCCTAGAACTTGCAATTCGTAAATTTTGTGTTAAACATTCTATTTATCAATAAAATATTGTTGAGTATTTTATTCAATAAAGTTGTTGATTTTGCATTCTATTATGAAAATCCAATAAATATATCCATGACTATAATATGAATACCTTAACTTTATGTGGTGACATAAACAGGATCAAGTTAATAGTATATAGCCTAAATGGTCTATAAGTATATGGGTGAAATGGGTATCTCATCCTGGTAACACTACTGAATGCGACTTATTTTGTATAGGTAAGACAAATGACATGATCTACAGATCATTCATGTAGAGACATGTGAGTGGAGGCATCCTATGGAAGGAATTTGCATATAGACTGGACTACGAAATAGTCGCTTTTCTTTATTACGATCGTTACTGTTAAAGCTGACTATTTCATACTAAAGTAACCTAGGATAACTCGATCTTAATCCTAAGCTAGTTATGAACTCCTGTTTATTCGGAACTATCCTTTGATCTGCATGGGTGAGAGTAGTCCAACAATACTACTTAATAAGCCTTCCATTATGGGGATAAGACCAGATAAATAGCTGGGGACACAGCCCTGCAAGATGCAATTCACGCCTACCCATTTTAGGGTTAGCAGATAGGTTGTTCCCTTATGTGCTGATTTCAGGTCTTGAATAATCAGGGTCCCGCCGTCTCATGATAGAGAAGAACATGATTCATAAGTTGTATTATGAATCAAATTGTTCATTAGAGGGTTAGTGAGAACTTAAGGAACAAGATGTATTTATAGGGGTAAAACGATAATTTTGACCTAACTGCAATTACGAACGAACTGTGAAGGATCGACTTACTGGTTATGGTTTATATGGACAAATATATCTACAGTGAGAAGTGTGCAACTATTGAGCTATAGTGGCGTGTCTTGATAGTTAACGAATATTAATTAATTTGATTAAAGAGTTTTAACGAATTAATTACATATTGTTGTAGCTCATGATCTGTAGGTCCATTATGTCCCTCTACTATCTCTTAAATTGGAATAACAAATTGAATATTGATGTATAAAATTAGGGTCATGAATTTGAAATGTTCAAATTCAATTTTAGGGTTTTCGATTGGTTGTATATGATACAACTTTAATTTAATTGAAATTAAACGAAATTGAAAAATCTATTAATATTTAAATTATGGTTTAAATATAAAATTGGTTTATTGGTGAAATTGATATTTTATTGATTTAATATTAAGATATTAAATTAATATTATTTTAATTAAAATTAGTTTTATTTAAATTTTATTTTTTAATTAATTTTATAGAACTTATTTAAATAACAAAATAAAATAATTTTTAAAATCATTTTAAGTTAATGGGTTTTTCCTTTTTTTAGGAAAAACCCCCTAACAAGTTTGATGGATTATCACCAAAATCCATTTCATTTTTGTAATGATCTTCATGAAGGAGCTGCCCTCCATGAAACCATGTATATGTGCATGAATTCTGTTTATATATAGGAGCTCCATGCATAAAGATCATCAAGCAATCAATGTTTTACTTGATGAAGTGAAAACCTGAAAACCCTACTCATCACTCACTTGTTCATCCTCAATTTAATTTGATTTAAGTGTTTCCACCACATGTTCTAGCTTGAGCATAGTGGAGAAGATCTCGATGGTATTCTTCTTGAAGATTCAAGCTCTATCTTGGTGGATTTTAGTTGAATTCGTAGAAGAAATCTTCAAAGGTAATATGTGTTTCAAATCCTCTTTTGAATATCATATGAACAACATGCTTAAAACTCAAATTAAAGGTAGTTTAAGTGCTTATAGATTTTGAAGTCTTTCGCTGCATGTTTTATTACTCCTTCACTAAAGATGTGTGAGGGCACCTATTTAAGGTATACACGATATAGGATGCAGCTTCCGCCCATAACTTTCCCCTAAGATAGCAACAGAGAGCAAACACCTAACCCTTTCCATTATGGTTCTATTTAACCTCTCAGCAACCCTGTTTTGTTGAGGTGTATAATTCACTGTTCTATGCCTAGTTATACAATTCTCATTATCAATTCTAAAGTATTTTAACCTTTTAGATTGGTGATTTTCTATCATGGCTTTCCATTCTTTAAACTTCCCAAAATCTTGGTCCTTAGTTTTAAGAAAGTATATCCATCTCTTCCTAAAAACTCATCTAGAAAGGTTAGAAAATACCTTGAGCTACTAAGGCTTGGTGTAGGAGATGGTCTCCATAGGTCAGAATGGATATAGTTCAATGCTTCTTTGGTGGTGCACTGAGATTTTGTGAATTTTCCTTGGTTACTTTACCTAAAATACAATGTTCATAAAAGGAAAGGTGCTCACTAATACCTTTGAGCAGGATTCCTTGCTTGGATAGAGCTTGCATCCCTTTCTCACTGATATGGAAAGTCTTCTGTGTCACAAGTCAGCCTCTGTTAAGCTTGCTGTTGAGCTGTGTAGGTACTTGTCATCATCTCTATTCCTCTCACAATGTAAAGGTCATTGGCCTTCTCACCAGCCAACATAACTTTGGAATCCTTTATCACCTCAAGAACTCCACCTTTTTCCTCTACATTCACACCCAATAGAGTCCAACGTGCCTAGAGATATCAAGTTTCTCTTGAGCAAAGGTACTTGTCTAAAATTTCTTAGAAGATTGATTGATCCATCCTTTAGCTTCAAAGACACTGAACCAACCCCTTTTATCTTGCAGGCTTCATTATTTCCCATGTATGCTGATTCTTCAGCTATTTCCTTGTAAGTATTAAACCAAGGTCTGAAAGGTGTCATGTGATAGGTACATCCAGAGTCAAGTACCCAATCATGCTTCCCAAGATGTCTGATTTGGTTGGTTTGATTTCTGGTGAAGGCTAAGGCATCAGAGTAAAAGTAGGAACTTTCAACCATTGATGTTTCTGGTTGTTTCCTCTTCTGATCCTTTTTTTTTCTTGGTTTTTTCTTTTTAGATTGTAGCAATCTCTCATCAGGTGACCTTTTTTCTTGCAGTAATTGTATCTCAGCTTGGTCTTAGGTTTGTGCTCTTCACCTAACTGGTTTTTGTTCCCCTTAAAATGGTTCTGCTTGTTCTTCCCCTTGGCAAACAGCCCCTTTGCACTAGGCTGCTCCTTCTTGACTGACTGAAGCTCTAACTCTCTAGTTCTTGATGCTGAAATAATGGCATTAGTCGTAACTGATTCTCTGCCATATTTCAGAGCATTCTTCACTTCCTTATAGGCTTCAGGTAGAGAGTTTAATAGCACAAAAGCCTCATGCTCATCGCCGATTTTCTCACGAAGGCTCTTAAACTTTGAGACTATCCTCTTGAACTCATTCAAATTATCTGAAAAAGGCTTGGCAGAATCCGTCTTGAACGTGAAGAACTTCTCCCTCATATACATCTTGTTGGGGAGATCCTTGGTTGCAAAAAGACCTTCCAGCTTGACCCGCATCTTGTAGGCTGTGTCTTGATCAATTACTTGCCTCAAAATACTGTCAATGAGATTCAGAACTAGAGTCTTATATGTTGTAAGCTCCGTGTCTTCGCTTTCTTCTGCTGATATGGTGGTTGGTAGTGTTAATGGGTCGCGCCTTTTGTACTCTTTATTGTCCAAGAATGGCTTTAATTTTGGCCTTCTATAGGCCAAAATCGGCCTTCCCATCAAACTTCTCAATCTCATACCTTGCAACAGCCATTTCTGATCCAATAGAGTATTGAGTCTTGATTTCTTGAGAATCTTGAAGCTCCAAGAAAGTTGACCTTGATGATCTTTAAAATCTCTGATACCATAAATTTTTGGGTTGATCACTCTTCACAAGTCTCAAATACTCAAGATCAACGTTGGAGAGATGAAGAAATGGCTTAGAATTATTATGCCAAATCATCAATACTCAAATCTCGATGCTCGACTGCTTCTTACTCGATCCTCGATAAGAATTCCCTTCTTCATCTGATAAGTCTTTGTTAAATCCTCGATGACAATATAACTAATACTCGATCGTACTCGACGGTTCTTGAACGATACTCGGTGCGACTCAAAGGTGAAAACGATGTACTAGAAGCTACTTGATAGCGAAGAATCGATGCACGATTGACTCGATGCGACTTGAAAGATAATTGAATGGCACGCGATTTACAATAAAGAAAACACTCAAATGAACAAGAAAGATAAAGGAAGAAGAAGGAGACACAGTGTTTACGTGGTTCGGCAAGATTGCCTAGTCCATGGAAAGATCTGAATTCTTTTTACTGATGAAGATTGCGTATAGATTTTGATATTTACAGAAAACTAAAAAAATGATGATAACTATGTGATTTGAATTTCAAATCAGTGGTATTTATAGAATATACCAACTGACCGTTACAACCGTTAGTTATAAACAAACAAAATCTAAGATATTTGAGTCAAAGCTTCTTCAAAATTGTTAGGGATAGGTTTGCTAACAAGCTCATAATTACACAGCAGGGTTATCTTGACAGTGTGGTTAAAAGGTTTAATCATGATGTTGCAAAGGCATTGATTCTTCTGTTAGCCTCTCATTTCAAATTGTCAAAGTTCCAATCTTCGAAGACAAATATAGAACTTCAAATTATGGCAAAGGTGCCTTACTCTAATGTAGTTGGATGTTTGTTGTATGGAATGACGTGTACTCGACCTGATTTATCTTATGCAGTGAGTGCTTAAGCCATTTTATGAGTTATCTAGGTAAAAGCTATTGAGAAGCTGTAAAATGGGTAATTAGGTATGTAAAAGGTACTAAGAACTTGTTGGGAATCTCCTAAACTCGTAGCGAGTAAATGTTAACATATTTTATTTATCAAACAAAATGTTATTGAGTATTTTATTCAATTATTATTGATATTGTATTCTTTTATGAAAATAAAATAAATAAATCAATGGCTATAACATGAATACTTTAGCTTTATGTGGTGACATAACAGAGGAACAAGTTTTAGTATGTAGCCAAAATGGTCTATAAGTATACGGATGAGATTGGGTACCTCATCCTAGTGACAGTATTGGATGCGGCTCATTTTGTATACTGATACAAATGATGTGATCCAAAACTAATTCATGTGGGGACATATGAGTGGGGTCATCCTATGCAATGAGTTTGTATAAGATCGACTTCGAAATAGTCACTTTTCTTTATAACAACTGTTTATTATTAAAACTGATTATCTCAAACTCAAGGACCTAGGGTAACTCGATCTTAATCCTGAGTTAACTATAAACTCTTGTTTATTCGGAATTATCCTTTAATGTGCATAGGTGAGAGTAGTCCAACAACATTACTCAATAAGCCTCCCATTTTGGGGATAGGACAGGATAGATAGCTGGGGACATAGCTTTGCAATATGAAATTCACTCCTACTCGATTTAGGGTTAACAGATAGGTTGTTCTCTTAAGCACTGGTTGTCACACCCCGCCCCGTGCCCGCACTCCTAAGCCCGAGGAGATGTGTGAGGAACCGCAGATACCACCCTTTTTGTGATACCTACTGCCCATTTAAACCTCTTTAATATACTAAGTAAACTTTAAGTCAATGAGATAACAACAACCGCTTAAGTAGGCCCATCTCATATTACAACAATGTAATGTTCATACAACTCCAAGACTTAATTACAAAGTTTACAACAACCATTCTTAAAATCCTCTGGAAGTGTAGCTGTGGCTGGTGGCAGACCTTGACCTTAGCAGCACCCTAGAACTTCTCACCTTTCCCTACCTGGGAAGAAAACATTTGGAAAACGGGGTGAGCTTGCTAGCCCAATGAGTGACAAGAAAACTGATTCTTATGAAAAGAAGTACCGTCATGCCTTAGGTACTTTTGCTCAGATACCTTCTCAAAATGTTCTTCAGTATCAAGCTGCTCGGATACCTTCTCAAATGTCCTTTGATATCGAGTTGGTCGGATACCTTCTCAAATGTCCTTCGGTATCGAGTTTCAAGAAAAACTAATCATACAATGACTTTCTTTAAAAAACATAGAAAACATGTCTTTATCGAAAGATCTTTCTTTAGAACATGGTTTCTTAAAACATTGTAAATATTTAGTCAAATATTCAGTCACTCACCTTGATCGGTTAGGAACTTTTCCTTTCTGAAGTTCCCTAGGTTTCCTTGGTTTCCCTTTTGAACCCTAAATTCAAGATTCAATTATCTGCTTAGGTTACTCATAGTTCCAGAACTTATTTTAAGATATTTACTTCTGCAAACATGTTCTAAAATGTCTTAAGAAGCTTACCCTAAAATCTTAGCTCATAAATTCTCGTATTTTGGCCGGAATCACCAAAACATCAAGGCTGGCTCAAGCTTACCCGATAGCTCGACCCCTCTGCCTTTTCCTCATTCTCCAGCCCGATTCCCTAAAGCTTCTTCTTCAACAACCCCACCATGAAAACTAGACTCTCATAGATTTTAGGTGGATTTAGAATCACTTTAAACACACGAGTATTTTGGGAGAACTTCTCGTCCCAAGTTAATGCTATTCCAAACTTTACTGTCCAACGTCGTCTCCTCTTGAAGCTTTATGACAGACGCATAGATTTGCTATCAACGCATGCATTCTCTCTTCAACGCATAGTTTCCTCACAATAAGCTTTCACACTTTTCTTAATTTCCTTTGAATTATTATCTGAAGAAAAGTCCTTGGCCCTATTATAGGTGTCCAAAATCTCTCCAAGGCCGATACCTTTTACTTGGTCGTATGTCCAAGTGTCCTTTCCTTACACTATTAACGCAACCTTTATGTCACCGCAATCTAAGGTGTCTTCTTCCCCTTTTACCAACACATAGCCCTCAAATTTGCATGTCTTCTTATGCATCCACCTCATTTGCTGAAGGCCTAAGATTTCTTCCTAACAAGCCACATGTCTGGATGACGACCTTGAATACGTCCATCCAATCTCATATGCGTTCATCCCTCATATGCGTCCATCTAACTTCATATGCGTTCATCCAACCTTACCTTGTGCCCTTGTGGTGTTTTTAAATCTCAACATAACACCCTTCAAGCCATTGCCGCCCAACACCTTTCCCCATATGCGACCTCGATTGTGCCATTTCCAATTAACGCAACCTTACCTTGTGCATCCCATTGATGCAACTTGGTCGCATATGCTAAATGCTCGCAAGGCTCCTCCTTGGCCACATGCCATTTACCGCATGGCTTACCTTTGCCTTATACGCTCAACAAGGATTATGACCAACCCTCTCCCACCGCATACTATTTGCTAAAGCCTTGTACTATGCATCCACATGCCTCGGATGTCCTTGGCACATAACATATCACCAACGCATAACAACCTTTAGGTCAAACTAGTTCTCAACTCAATGCCTCATGGTATAACTTACCATCGCCTAGGCTCTTGCTAATGCATCCCTTATGACCAACGCATATGTCCTTGTTGCTTGTTAAGGTCCATAGTCTCTTGCTACAGACCAACGCATATCAACCTTACAAGCCTCTTGTATTGCCAGTCTTAGTAATGCAAGGACATTTCACCATGCGTCCATCATGGCTTGTCTCATCGCATAGCTCATCGCCTAGTATAGCATTGTCGCATACCATCGCGTAGCATTGTCATATAAAACCACCGCATACTGTTGCCGCATAGCACCAGTCTATCGCATGGCTCTTGCTCATCATGTGGTGCTGACGCCCATCATCCAACGAAACTCGCTATCGTCTAGTGCACCATCGCTATCGCCTAGCTCATCGTCGCATAGCACTATCGTTTAGTGCCTCACCATTCCGCACGATCGCCTATCGCATTTGTTATATGATCGTCTGCCCGCTTATACGATCGCCTACCTCATCGTGTAGCGCCGCTCGCATATCCCATCATATAATGCTGCACCTTAGCTACACGATTGTCTACCTTATCCTGTAGCACTGTTTATTTACTATACGATCAATCTGCGCACGTATATCCAGCATCCAGCGCCTATGTCCGCATAACTTGAGGCTACTGCATGCTTTGCTAACCTCTCAAGACAGATGCCGCATGCTCGTCTCCGCATAGCCTTTCCTCTCGGCCATACTTCAGCCTCTTTCAACGCCCAAATAACCTCTCAAATGTTCATGGCCAACGTATGGCACCACACTNTAGCACCAGTCTATCGCATGGCTCTTGCTCATCATGTGGTGCTGACGCCCATCATCCAACGAAGCACGACTATCATTTAGCGCTATCGCCTAGCTGTTGCATGCTTGTCCTCGCATAGCTTTTCCTCTCGGCCATACTTCAGCCTCTTTCAACGCCCAAATAACCTCTCAAATGTTCATGGCCAACGTATGGCACCACACTAACGTTTAGCACAAGGCGAACACATTGTCTAATGCTAGCCATTTTTTCTAGCCTCCAACGCATAGTTCTTTTTAGATTCCTGCTTAACCTAATTTTTACTAATTAAGTCTTATTTCAAAGCTACTAAACAATCTACTTAAATACTTAAAATTTTCCTTCTCTTTAACATAGGATTTAACTTTCACTTGTTTAATTCCCTTAATCACCTACTTAAGTAGGAAAAATGGAAATCTGAGTTTCACACTAGTACCTTGTCTTGAACAACGAGGCCATGCCCTCTCATGAAAGAGAGGAGCATGATTTATAAGTTGGACTATAAATCAATTGTTCAATAGAGGATCAGTAGGAGCTTAAGGAGCGATATGTATTTACAGGGGTAAAATGGTAATCTTTGACCCAATTGTAAATATGAACGACCTGTGAAAGATTGAATTACCCATTATGGTTAAAATGGACAGAAATATATCTACAGTGAGGAGAGTACAACTATCGAGTTATAGTGGAATATCTTGGTAGTTAACGAATAGTGATTAATTCGGTTTAAAAAGTTTAACCAATTAATTGCAAATCGTTGGAGCTCATGATCTATAGATCCATAAGGTCCCTTTACTAGCTCGTAATTTGGATTTATAAACTAAGTAATCTTGATGAGATTTGAAATTAAGGTTTAGAACTTGAAATGCTCAAATTCAATTAGGTTTTCTATTAATTGCATTTGATACAATTGAAATGTTTAATTTTATCGAAATTAAACAAAATTTTAGAATCAATTAATATCGAATTTATGATTTAAATATTAATTATATGAAATTAAATTCATTGTAATGAATTTTTTTTATTAATTTAATATTAGATATTAAATTAACAAAATCAATTAAAAAGTTTAATTATTTAGTTTTATTTAAAATTAATTAATTGAAATAATTTTTATAAAACTAATAAACAAATAAATTGGTCTATTTGTAAATTTTTTTTAGAAATCAAATTTTGAAAAAACCAACAAAATGGAAATTTTCAAAAATTGGAAATCTCCACTATAGTGCAAGCACCTTATTCACTCATTTCCACTCAATCCATGAAAAAGGATTTGGCCTTCATGCAAGCTTTGAGATTGCATGATAAAAGCATTATAAATTAGAGTGTTGGGCTGAATGATTAGGCCAAGCATTCAGAATTTCTACAAGATTTCTGCAAAATTTGAAACCCTCTCTTCAAACCCTCTTCAGTCTTCATCAAAATTAGCTCAATTAGTGTTTCCACCACACAATCCTTGCAAAGGAATAGTAGGGAAGATTTTCCTGATTGTCTGCTTATAGATTGAAGCATCTTTTTGAAGCATCTTTATGTAGAGCTCAGCTGGTTTTCAAAGAGGTTTCATAAAAGGTATCGTGTTCAGCAACCTCTCTTTTGTAATAGTTACTTTGAAGCATGTTTTCAACTCAAATTAAGTATAATTAGAGTGTTTATTGATTCTTAATTTACTTGCTGCATGTTGATTTACTCTATCAAAATTATGATTTAATTTATATAGCTGGTGATTATGAGGTTTTGTGTTTCTTAGGTTTTGTTGATGCTGATTTTGATTTAGATTTAGATAAGAGAAGATCTACAACTGGTTTTATGTTTAAAGTGTTTGGCAATATAGTTAACTGGAGATTATCTCTCCAATCTGTAGTGGCTTTATTTACCATAGAGTCGGAATATATTGTTTTATGTGAGTCTGTAAAAGAAGAAATTTGGTTGAAAATGTTAATATTTGACATGTTGGGAGAGATAGCAGACTGCAATTCACTGTGATAGTCAGAGTGCTTTTGCACTTTCAAAAAATCCTTTATACCATGATAGAACCAAACATGTTGATGTGAAGTTCCATTTCTTGAAAAATGAAGTGAATAAAAAGATAGTGAAGCTTGAGAAGATTGCATCTAGAAATAATCTTGATAATATGTTTACGAAGTCCTTGTCAATTTTGATATTTAAATTTTTATGTGACCTACTTAAGATAGGTGTTGACTAATGTTGCTTGTTCGTGATTAAAGTGTAGGGTGAATTTAAGACTGTGTTTGCTTCTTTATAATGAAGATATATTTGATTTAAGAGGGTGATTTGTTAACAAAGTGTTGACTCAAATTTATTTCCATTTATTTTTATAAGTTTTTTGGGTTAGGTTTTTTACTTGTTAAAGTTATATTATGTTAATGGGTTTTATTTATTAAGCCCAAATGTTAAATATATGTACTTTAAGTCTCTAAGCCGGCAACTTAAAAATGTGGGTAATGTAACTCAGTTTTTTCAGAAGCTATGCCCAGTGTGGAAGCAGTTTCACAAGGTTAAAGTCGTGGGCTTTTCTAACCAATGGATATGGCATTCTGCAATCTATTTTTAAATGGGTTCTTTAGCCTCTACTGTTGTAGAACACAATGTCTAATTTCTGAGTTTGGTGAGAGAGTTGTTGAATATTGTTCGATCTCTTCTTCTACCATTTGGGTTGTATTTTGTTCTTGAACATTGAAGCTAATACAAAAGTATTCATCTTGTACAGTGGATGTGTAAAGCCCGAACCCCAATTTTCCTACTTACGAATATTGAAGACGAAGTTTAAGAAAGTGTTATGATAAGGGAAAGGGAAAAATTCAAAGAATTGAGGCATAGATCTCTCGAGTAAGATTTTTCTTATGTACCTAGAAGAAAGAAGGAAATTTTCCTAAGTATGAACCTTGCGTTGAAGCCTTGATGTGTTAAAGGTTGGTCCGACAACCATGTGCAGCTACGTTAAGAAGGTATGGCGCAAGGCATGCGCTGATGCGGTTTATGCATGCACGACTTAGCAAAGACCAAGAGGGATGCGACAAGAAATGGTTTTTATGCGTTGATAGGGCATGGGCACGTGCATGGACAAGGATGCGACAAGAAATGTGGTTGTGCATGCGATAGCTTGAACGGCCAAGTAGAGGTGTTGGTGGACGCATACACGAAGGCTAGTTTATGCAAGGCGATGCAAAGGTGTGAACACTCGGTTGCACATGAGGGATTGCGCGAGTATGCGCACGAGGCAGTGAGTGCAAGGCGTGGGTGTGCGTCGAAGCGTGCAGCTGTGTGAAGAAGCTATACGATGCTAAGGCCAGTGGGTTATGTGATGCCAAGGCTGATAGTAGGATAGGGTTGAGCCATGCATTGAGTTTATGAGATGTTTAAAGCAAAGGCTACGGTGGGGGAGGTTAGGCATTGGCACTAGACTAAGCGATGGGCAAGATGGATGCATGAGAAAATGTTGGACGCATGGGGATGGTTGTTGAAGCATTCATGCACCAGACCTAGGTCATATGCATTGATGAGAAGAATCTTGGAGGACAAGGTCGGATGACAACACAATAGAGTACGTGGCTCAACTAAATGAAGTATTGGACAACCCTAGAAGGAGTTGGATGCATATTAGGGCATGCAATAGAAGCCTATGCGTTGGACATGGCATGGGAAGGACAACTCAAGCTCATGCAAGTAAGTGGTGTCAAGGACCCTTATGCTGGACATTGCATGGAGCTGACACTTAGGATTTTCATGCATTACATGTGGAATATGTTGAAGACTTGTTGTTGATGACCAAGAAGCTTCCTTAAAGCCTATAAATACCCCTAATAGGATTTCATTTCATCTCACAACACGTTTTCCTTCATAAGAGACTCAAAAGAGAGTATTTGAGGGGAAATTAGGGTTTTGGGGGAAGGTCATGCGTTGACCAAGCGAGCTTTGCATTGATAAAGAGGCAATCCATGCATCCAACATAGTCCATGCGTTGATCAAGTGTTATTCAGAGGTCTTGAAGGTGTTGCCATGCGTCCAACAACTTAAGAGAGGCTAGCCTTGCATCCTACTGTTGTCCAAAGGTGTCAAGGAGCCAAGTTTCATATCAGTACGAATTGGTAAGCTATGTTTAAGACCCATAAGGTGTTCTAAGGTTATTCTAATCCTAAACATGAGATTCTGAGCTGACTAATGAACTAGTTCAAGCTCAAGAATTAAGAAGGAACCAAGGGAAACCAAGGAACTTGTAAGGAGAAAAAGATTCCTGTGATTAAATTATGAATGGTATTCTTTTAAGGAATTTAAGTATATCCTTTAGATTCTATGTTCTATTGTACCATGAGTAGCTGAAACGAGAATGAGAAAATGAGGCTCGAGATAGTCAGGAGGCCATGAGGCCTAGTTCCTGAGTCTGTGGAAGAAATCCTTGTGTGAGATGGTTAGAAGATTGACAAACCTAGTTTCCGAGCCCATAAAAGGAGGATCTATGTGCATATAGGAGATAGAGTAGCTATAACGAGATTATAAGAAATAAGTTTGACTATCTATCGTGCGTGTAGGTAAAGTAGAAAACAGATTTGTTCGAAACGAAGATTTGCATAGTAACCTCGTGTTATGATATACTTTTACAGTTATAAGTTGAAAGAGACTCTTAAAGATGTTGTCACTCATTGAGCTTAAGGCTCACGCTTTTCTCTTATGTATTCCTTTGCAGGTAGCAAAAGAGTCCAGGTTGCTGCAAGAAGTCGAGGTCTGCCACGAGCTAGAATGTTATTAATTAAGTTGTATTTGGAATGGGCAAATATTTGTAAAAACTCTAATGCAACTTGTATAAAGTGATGATTTTCAAATGAGATGTATCTTTCAATTGTTTTCTTATATCCCGATCCAAATTAGAGAAATTTCGACAGTAGATATCACAAAAGGATGGTATCTGATATTCTCACACCTCCTTTTAGGTTTCAAAGGTGAACTTGGGAGGGAGTGTGATAGGATGTAAACCATATTGGTCAGACCACTATAAATATTTGTGTTCTTCTCTCTACTCTCTTCTATTTTGATTTAATTTGTAAAATGATTTATATATGCATAGAACTGATTTTGTTTTTGGGTTATGTGAGATTTTTTTCACAACATATCCAAACTCTACCTCGTTGATCATGATGTCAATGAGAAACTAAGGTATTCATTCTAGCTTAGGTGTATAATTAATTTTCCCAGTTTTGTAAACTTGTATAATTCTTATTATTGTTCTTGATTTCTGTTCGTGCATGTTTTGTGATTATGTTTTCTCTTGAATGTTTGACAAACTTGATTGAGATTATGTAATCAGTTGTTAGGGATTAACTACAATTTGTGACATATAATTGCAACTTAATCTAAAAGTAGTAAAAGGTTAGTTAAGCTTGTAACTTGTTGTCAATAACAAAGAGCATTGATCTATCAACCTTGAGAAGAATTACTTTGAATGTCTAATGCAACCTTTTTGATTGAATGTTCAAAACTTAGCAATGCCCTTTATCTTAAAGCAGTTAGTTAAATTAATTCTGATGTGTTTCATCTAATTGAGTTAGCTAATTAGATAATTTGAACTCTTGCCTAGCGCTTCTAGGTAAGTTGGCTAGGTATAGACAATTTAGGAGTAAATTTGATACATCCATGATCAAGTCACAAACTGAAAATAACTCGAATGCCTAGGCTAGGTTTTTAATCATTGAATCTAATTCACAATTACTTTCTAACAATTTATTTTATTGTACTCAAACAAATCAATCTTACAACCTCTCTTCGATTACCTTGAACTGTTTACAAGTCAATTGAGAGATTCAAAGGTTTTCTGAGTTCAACACATTATTGCTCTAGTATTAATGAATTAGCTAGAGTAAAAAAAAAAAAAAAAACAATTATTTGAATAAATAGAAAGCCTCGACAACTTTCAATTCGTCAGTTGCAAACAAACTACATTTGAAGTGGTAAATTTCTGTCACATTCATTGAAGTTTCCTCTTCAACAGATTACGTGCAAAGTCAAGGTCTCGAATATTAAAGGATTTTTGTTTTCTTTCTTTTTCTTTTTTCCATTATCACAACTATTGCCAATAGTTTAACCAACTTCGTTACCTATTGAACTAAGATCAAATTGACAAAAGTACAAACCATCTCATGAATCGACGGCTGCCATTTGTTTTTCCTAAAGTCCCATTAATTAATTTACCTTATTGTCTTCTTCTTTGATGATTATATATTTTATTCTATATTCAAAACAATGGCATTTGAATTTTACCATTTCAACTCATTAAATAGAATTTTAAAGATGTATGATATTCTTACCCATTCGTACATTAATAATTGAATTTTATAATATAATAAATAAATAAAGATAAGATTGTACAATTCATTGGGCATGTTCATTAATAGATACCTAAGTTTTGACTACATCAAGACAACCGATTTTGATTCGTGCATATATAAGAAAATGAACTTTATTCATTAAAAAACAATTTTTGATTAAAATTTTATAAATGAATTTCGAAATAGATAAAGATGTGAACGTTTTTATGGTATGAAGATTGGAACCATCGAATTTAAGAAAATGTGTATAAATTCGATGAACTAAGCTCACTTTAGCTTATGTGATTTCCACTCATACTTCTAATTTATTAATACATATAAATCATATCAAGATTACAAAAGCATTGGAATAATATTCATTCTTATATATTTATAAAACTAAGGCCCACATTTACCAAACCGTAATGGAAATTGGTGTAATCATAATGAGATTTCATCAATGAATCGTAATTGGTCCAAATTGCAAACACAGTTGGATTGCTTTTGATCATGTTTACCTAGAATTACGAACCTGTCACATTTTATCGCAGTAACGATAACATTAACAATAACGGTAAACGTAACAATACATGTGGCAAATTAATATTTTCATATTGTTACAGTAATAATATCTGTAATGGTAATGATAACGGTAAAGATAATGGATCCCACGTAATTTTCAACGATTGAACACATTTTATTCTTCAGTCAAATTAAATGATTTGATTACACATTTCAAAGCGGACTCCACATCTCATTACGATCACGAAAAGTAAGTAAAGTCATCAAAAGTAATCAACTGGGACCCTTTTTTATATTGTCATTGGTGGATTACTTTTCAACCAGTGTAAACGGGACTTAATTTTTTTTAATATATGTAATAGAGTGCATCAAACCAATCTCATTCCTACCTTTCCATCTTGCTTAACTTATAACTTCCTTTATTTACCCTTTTTTTTCCTTTTAAAACGAATTGTTTTGAAATCTAGTTTTAACATATAGTGATTTACAAAAGAACTATATACATTTAAATCAAATCATATTCAAAATTGAATTACTAAATAGATATATGATTATATTTAAATTGATCATTTAGGAAACTTCAAACAACAATCTTTTATGTCAAAACTATTGAATTTGTGTTGTTGTGTTGTTTGAATTGTTCGTCAAACCATTTTCCCATCATTTTAATTACAATCTTTAAAAGCTCAAAGCATCCCATGTTTTTCAATTCTCATCCTAAGTTTGGTAATTCAAATCCCAAGGGCATTAAAAATTACAATAAGGTCAAATTTGGCACACTCATGAGATTTTGCCTTTGAGAAAATGTTGACTTGTTAATTAAATGTTATCCACCAATATTTTTTAACATAGAGAAGCAACTATATATACAAGTATCCACCCTCTCCTTCTCTATCATAATTCATAACTACCAATTTCTTTTACAGAAATGGCTTGGTTGCTTAGCTTGTTCTTTTTCTTTCTCGTCTCTTCTGTTACTGCTTGTGATCGTTGTATTCATCGGTCCAAAGCTACTCATTATTATGGAGATTCACCTACTTCATGTAAAAAAAAAAATTGACTTATTTTGAATTTCATTTTTATAGATTATTTGCTAGATTAATATTGTGATCACATGATTTTTCTATTTTTTTTCTTTTCTTTGTGATAATCCACAAACTAAAATGGTATCATATTTAATTTATTTTGGTATGATAATTTGATGTAGATGGAGGAGCATGTGGTTATGGGGATTTGGCATTGGAATTTACCAATGGCTACTTTTCAGCTGCTGTGCCTTCTCTATACAAACAAGGAGCTGGCTGTGGAGCATGTTTTCAGGTGTATATATATATATATATATATCGTCTAGGTCTCATTCGATAACTATTTTATTTTGATTTTTAGTTTTTAAAATTTAAATTTATTTCCTCTCAATTTTTTATAACGATTTACATCTTTTTTAAGTATAACAATTGAATTCTTAACCAAATTCCAAATTCTAAAAACTACTTTTTTTAGTTTCGAAATTTTAGTCTAGTTTATTAAAAGTAAATATGTTATTCAAGAAATTTAGAGGTGGAATGAATGTTTATAGGCTTAGTTTTCAAAAAAAAAAAAAAAAAAAAAAAACAACGAAACGGTTACCAGCCAAACTAAATGGTTACTAAACAAGACCGTAGATTTTAGTTTTTGAAAATTAAGTCTACAAACACTATTTCTACCTATTAGTTTCCTTACTTTGCTATATACATTTTAAAGTGTTCCCAAAATCTAAGCACAAGTTTTGGAAAGTGTACGAAATATATATATAGTTTCTAAAAATTTATTTTATTTTCAAAACTTGACTAAGAATTCAAAAGTTTATTTAAGAAAGATGAGCATCATGACTAAAAAATTGTGAGAAAAATAAAGAAAAAATATTTTAAATGACAAAACTGATAAAAATATTTACCAATAATAGTAAAATATCACAGTTTGTCATAGATAGTGAAATTTTGCTATATTTCTAATATTTCTAAATATTTTAGTTCATTTTTCTATATTAAAAAACAATCCAAAAACAAACATAAATTTTCAAAAAATGTTATCAAACATACCTTATTTTTCAAAATTTCAAATTTCTTCTTTATTGGAGGCCTTTCTCTGCTTGAAAATATGTTTATTGTAAATGTATAATTTATTTTGTAGGTAAGATGTAAGGACAAAAGACTATGCAATACAGCAGGGGCCAAAGTGGTATTAACAGATCAAAATTATGATGGTAGAGCAGATTTTGTTCTCAGTAGAAAAGCTTTTTCAGCCATGGCTTTAAAAGGAAAAGGTCAAGAACTTTTGAATACTGGAATTGTTGATGTAGAATACAAGAGGTGAATTATATTTTTTATTACAATAACTTTACCACTTAATTAATCATAATATTGCCTCTATAATGTTAATGTATATATAATTTATGAAGTAATTAATTAAAATTAGCTCATTAATTGTGTGGTTTTTATGATATTGTAGGATACCTTGTGGATACAAAAATAGAAATTTGGCCGTACGAGTTGAAGAATCAAGTTATAATCCAAATTATTTGGCTATTAAACTTTTGTACCAAGGTGGCCAAACAGAGATAGTAGCTGTCGAGATAGCCCAGGTAAACTTAAAACATTACTGATAAAAGATATAGACGAGTAACTTTTGAAACGGTTAAAATTACTTTTATGACGTTCAAAATCAAACAATATTTTAAATTATTTCAAATTAGTTCAAGATTGGATTTATATACTTTAAAATGTGATCTCATACTATCAAATTTGATTTTGAATCATTAAAAACATGTTTCGGTATGGTTTGATAATGAGAAGAGTGATCTATATATCTTATAGAAATTGTGAGGTCTCTTCATCTTTTTCCAATATTAGGTCCTCATCAACATTTCTCTTTTGAGATGACTATCTCTCGATTTACCATTTTTTGGTTGAATCCCATATTTGAACTAAATATTTGTTTCGGTTTAATGGACTTTGATATCATACATTCAAAATTAATTGGCAATGAAAATAACAAAACCCATGTTTGAATTCACCATTCTTTGGTCATATCCCAATTTCGAATCGAACATTGGTTTGAGTTTCGTAGGCTTTGATATCATATTCTCAAAACGGTCAATTGGCAATGAAAAGAGTTTGACTCATGTATGGCTCCACATCATTCATTGGTCGGATTCTAATTTTCAATCAAATACCTGGTTTGGTTTCATGAGCTCTGATGTCATATATTCTCAAAACTAATATCTTACTCATGTTTATGGATTTACCCTTCTTTGGTCGGAGTCCAATTGTAAACCAAATATTTATTTGAGATTTATGGACTCTAATGTCATATTCTCAAAATCAATTGACAATGAAAAGAGTCTATCTAACCCATGTTTGGATCCACCATTATTTGGTCAAATCTCAATTTTAAACCGAATGCCATTTGACTTTCATGAGCTCTAATGCCATTTTCTCAAAACCGTAATAAGAAGAGTATAACTCATATATCATTATAACTATTGTGAGGTCTCTTCATCTTTTTGACGGGCGATCCTCAAGAGTTTTAAATATGACAAAAGTACTTTATAACCATTTCAAAATCACTCTTAAATGAAACCAAAAACTTGAATAGAGAACACTGAAAGATGTTTGTTGTTATGGCAGGTCGGTTCATACGAATGGGTGAGCTTAAGCAGAAACTATGGGGCAGTTTGGGATACAAATAAAGTACCCCAAGGAGCATTACAAATGAGAATGGCATTTACTTCAGGATACGATGGAAAATGGGTTTGGGCAGAATATGTTCTTCCTGCTGATTGGAAAATTGGAGTGATTTACGATACTGGAGTTCAAATTTATGATATTGCTAAAGAGAGTTGCTCTGCATCACAATGTGGTGATAAACCATGGAAATAAATGGATTAATTAAGATGAATGAATCTAATGAGTACCAATTTACATGTACTTTTTATAAAATTTCTTCATACCCATCAATAATTTTCAATAAGTTTCCTCTACGCAACTTGTTGTGAGGAATATGTATGCATTATTCTTCTTTTATATACCAATGTACTCCAATGAATTCAATGGGAATTCTATTACTAAATAAATAAAATATCTATACTCGTTATTTTTTTATTATATATAATATATCGAGATTAAAGGTGTATCATTTTAAAAGAAATTAAAATATTTGACAATCACTCAAAAAAGTTTTTCAAATGTATTTTAATCTGTTTTTATTGAGAGTGTTTAAATAAAAATAAATTTTTTGAAAAAAAAATCCAAATCAATCCTAAATTAATGGACATTGCAATTATATCGATACAATTAACTACTTTTGTTAGTTCAACGAGTGATAGAGATGAGGTTTTGAAGATTTAAACATCTTTTGGTCGAAGATCTAAGCATTAACGATTTGAGGGATTAAGTGTCGTTTTATGGTCTTTTTAGAAAAATATTTATAAAAATAGGGTAGTATTTAAACTATTTGCAAAAATAAGATTCTTCTTTCTTTCTTTTTTTTTCTTTTTTTTTCTTTTTTGTTTTTTAATCTTAATCAATTCAATGTTTTGAAGAAACGGAAATAACTAAATTTAATCACAATTTAATAACAATAAGACTAACCCTAAAGGTTTTAATCACAATGCATGAAGCTAAAATTTATAATGGTACTGAGATTGTTTTTACATCATTCATATTGGGAATTTATGGGATTACCTAGTGAAATATGATCATGCTAGGGATATCCAGGTCTAGAATTGCTACTCTCTCACAGAGCAAGAATCAGATTGGGTTCGCTTTGAAAGTCATTAGTAATTTTAAAGCTAATATTGTGTCTTAGTACAAACCTCTGTAACTGTTCATGAAAATTAATTAAGAATCATACATATTAGCTATCTGTAGTTGGTGAAAGTTGGGCAGTTGATATCATAAGGGTGGTGTCATCTGTCTTCACATCTTCTTTCGGGTCTGGGAGACAAGGCTTGGGTGAGGGTGTGACAAGTTGGTATCAGAGCATAAGGTTCTGGAAAGACTTTGAGAATAAAATTTAGTGTAGGTTTTGGCTAGCTCGTAACAACCTCGGGACAAGGGTTATAGGAAACCCCTGGGAAAAATAGAAAGAGTTAGCTAAAGTTTAGTAAATAACCTAAAGTGGGTTTCAATGTAGGAAATGTATCCGAGTAGCAGACCCTGGTGGTGGCAAGAATCTAGAATGAGTGATGCTACTTGCAACACTAACTCTAGAGGAAGTAGAGGAAACATTGAGGTAAATAATCCTTACCTAGATATTGATTTGGGACACCAGATCATTAACCCGAGAATAAATCAATCGGAATCCAAAAGAACCTAGATGTCTGAAGTGTGGAAAGAATCATAAAGGTCCATGCTTGATGGAGACTGGTATATGCTTTGGTTATGGTAAACACGATCACATTAGAAAAAAATGTGTGTATTTTCAGTGGAAAAATAGAGAAAGACATGAATAGGCTTTGAGGGAGAACCAACTACAACTAGTTACACCTATAAGCAGCAAAACTAAAAGATTTATGTCAGAGATAATGTATGATAGCAAGACAAAGAAGACCCATACATCCAGAAGTTCTGGTCAGTCGGTGGGCCCTATTCGGAGTATCGGAACTGACATTCCGCATGGAATAATAATTGATTTTGACGCAAATCTTCATGTGAGTTTGTGTTGAATATGTTCGTAAATTTTTCTTATTCTGCTAGCAACCCGGACATACTCAAGGAGAGTGCCCTTGGAGGGAAGAGGAAAGACCTATTAAAGAGTATAATAAAATTAATTTATCGCTCTGATTAGAAAATTAACTTAACGAAACAAATCGCGCTTCCCTGCAAATCGACTCGAACTTACCACTGTTGCTACGTCTTTGTAGTGATAGGAGTAGTTCGACAACTTCTCCTAAGAGGACATGATGTTATCTTTAAAGATAACATATGTGAGATTAGAACCAAGAATGGAGGTCTCATAACGAAGGTACGCATGACTTACAACAAAATGTTTCCAATTAAAATATGCTATGAGAAGCTAGTTTATTTTGAGACTTTAGTAAATAACTCTTCATGATTGTGGCATTGTCGATTCGGCCACTTGAGTTTTGACCCTTTGTCTCACCAGTGTTAACAACATATGGTGAGAGGAATGCCAAATATTAAAAAGGAAGATCAACTTTGTGAAGCATGTGTTTTTCGAAAGCATCATCAAAATTCATTTCCGACTGGAGGTTCTTGGAGAGCATCAAAACCTCTTGATCTTGTCCATATAGACTTATGTGGACCCAAGAACCACTACACATGGAGGTAACCGTTATTTTCTCACATTTATTGATGACTACAGTCGAAAAACGTTGATTTATCTGCTAAAAAAAAAGAGCTCTACTTTCGAATGTTTCAAGACATTCAAAGAAATGGTGGAAAATGAAAGTAACTTGAAATTGAAAGCATTGCGTTTGGATCGTGGAGGAGAATATATAGTCTTTGCAGATTTCTTGAAGGAAAATGGAATCAAGCATCAGAAGAATGTTCGAAGAACTCCTTAACAAAACGAAGTTGTAGAGAGGAAAAACAGAATAATAATGGAACTTGAAAGAAGTATGTTGAAAGCCAAGAAGCTTCGAAATCAATTTTGGGGAGATGTAGTAACTTGTGTTGTTTATCTCCTAAATCGAGCTTCAACTAAAAGTGTGCAAGGTATTACTCCTCAAGAAGCATGGAGTAGATTAAAACCAACTGTTAGTCACCTAAGAGTGTTTGGGTGTATTGCTTATTCTCATATTTCAGATGAGAAAAGAGGTAAACTAGATGATAAATCAGAAAAATGCATTTTTTGTTGGGTACAGTGAGAACTCCAAGGCTTACAGATTATACAACCCTGTAAGTAAGAAAGTTATTATTAGTCGAGATGTCAAGTTCGATAAAGCAAAATTCTAGCAATGGGATGCACCAAATAAAGACCAAAATCCATTACTTGTTGACATTAATGGCAAAGAAAATGCTTAAGACTTGGAGCTTGAAGAGACTCAACCACTGACTTCACCTTCTTCATCACACTCCACAAGTGATGAAGAAACTACTCCAAGGAAGACAAGAAATATTCAAGAGATCTATAATACTTCAAGAAGAATACAAGATGATGAACATGCTGATTTTGCTTTATTTGCAGATGTTTATTCTATATACTTCGAAGAAGCAATTCAAGATGAGAAATAAAAAGATGCAATGGATCAAGAGATTGATGCAATCAGAAGAAATGAGACATGGGAGTTGGTCAAATTACCAGAGAATAGAAAAGCTCTTGGAGTCAAATGGATCTGTAGAACAAAATTGAAGCAAAATGGAGAAGTGCATAAATACAAGGCCAGACTCATAGTAAAAGGTTATAAACAAAAGTTTGGTGTGGATTATGAAGAAGTTTTGTACCAATAACTCGCTTGGAGACTGTTCATTTAATGTTAACCCTTGCAGCACAAAATAACTAGAAAGTTCATCAAATGGATGTCAAGTTAGCATTTCCAAATCGGTATTTAGAGGACGAAATTTATGTTGAGCAGCCCCCTGGTTATGCCAAAATTGGAGAAGAAAATAAGGTGTGTCGATTAAAGAAAGCATTGTATATGCTAAAGCAAGCACTAAGAGCCTGGTACAAATGTATCGATGATTTTTTCTTGAAGGATGGTTTCAGAAGATGTCCATATGAACATGCTCTCTACACCAAAGATGAAAATGGTAATTTCTTGATGATTTGTCTATATGTTGATGATTTAATTTTTACGAAAAATTCAAACATGATGATTGATGAGTTCAAAGAGAGCATGAAGAAAGAATATGAGATGACTGGTATGGGTTTACTTCATTACTTTCTTGGTATTGAAGTTAAACAAGGTGATAATGAAATTGCAATTTCCCAAAAGAAGTATGCAAAAGATTTGTTGGTAAAGTTTAAAATGGAGAATGCTTATCTTGCTAGTACTCCTATGGAACTGGGTGAAGCTTTTGATGCCACCATCTATAGAAGTCTTGTTGGAAGTTTAATGTATTTAACTAGAACTAGACCTGATCTTATGTTCTCCATAAGTTTATTGGATAGATTTATGGCATCACCAAAGAGGTTATTGGGAAGCTGGAAAGAGAGTTCTTAGATATATTCTTGGAACTGTTGATCATGGAATCCACTATAAAAGGAATGTGGATAATGTTCTTGTTGGCTACAGTGATAGTGATTGGGTAGGAAATATTGATGATTTCAAAAGTACTTCTGGGTATGTATTTAATATTAGTTTTGGAGCAGTTTCATGGGCATCAAAGAAGCAGGATGTTGTAGCATTGTCAACAACGAAAGCTGAATACATTTCTTTGTCTACAGCTAGTTGTCAAGCACTTTGACTTAGAAAGGTACTACATGAATTGAAGTGTCCTCAAGAGAAAGGGACCGTCATGTTCTGTGACAATAAATCATCTATTTTACTTTCGAAGAATCTAGTTTTTCATGGAAGAAGCAAACATATACAAATCAAGTATCATTTCATCAGAGAATTGATCAAAGATGGAGAAGTATATATCAAGTATTGCAAGACACAAGATCAATATGCAGACATATTCACAAAAGCATTAAAGACGGACTTATTTTTGAAAATGAAAGAGAAGCTCGGAGTCAGGGAAGTCTAGCTTAAGGGGGCATGTTAGAAATTAATAAGCTAGATACATTATGGATAACACATTCCTAGATACATTTCTAATTTCAAGATACATGCATTTCTAGTACATGAATGGTATGTATACATGTACTTCATTTATTTTGTGTCTTTTAGGAAGTGTCTCTTGAATACTATCTAAATAGTTTATTTCCCTCATTTGTATGCAAGAGAAAATAATCAAAATCAATAAAAGCAAATTGAAGTTTGAAAAGAAACTGAGTTTCAAGAGAACAATATTCTTCTCATGTGCGTTCTTTAGTTTTGTAAGAGAATAAGTTTCTTCTCTTAAAAGTTTGTGAGATTTAGAGTGAATTTAGAGTGGGCTTGTCAACGTTTTCAACAGTTTTTACATCTTTCTTCGTTCTAATCTCGTCTCCTAGAAGTCATTGAAAACAACATGTTTCTCGATCTAATGTGGAATCTAAATATGGTGGGATGTCCAATGCTACAGCTTAAATTATATAGGTTCAGTCGGTTCTTTCTAAGGCTGGTACATGCATTATGTCCCTCTTATTCTCCTATGTGATCATTTAAGTTCTACATACATGGCAGCCAATCCTATTCATCACAATCGAACGAAACATATTGAGATCGATCATCACTTCATCCGAGAACGTATTGCTCTTCGTCATTTAGTTGTTCGGTTTGTGCTTACGAAGGACCAACTAGCTAATATCATGACAAAGGCATTGTCATCCACTCGATTCTTTGGTCTTCGTACCAAGCTTACAGTTCTGCACAAAAACTATTCGCTTGCGGGGAATGCTAGGATATTCTCTATGTTCTATTTCAGACTCTTGTTATTTTCTCTTTAGTCCTTCTACAATGCTGATATTATTATATTTTATTTGTATGTTGTAATTAATTAGTGTTGGACATGTGTACCAACCTTTTCCTTTATATATGAATATTCTCTGCCTGAGAGCATATTTCCATTTTCATTTCTTTATTATATTTTAAATATTATATTTATATGAACTAATTGCACCTATTACATAAAATTCTAGAATTGTCACTATTTAAATTGATATAATCGAATGTAATTGCTTTAATTTGAAGATTTTTATTTTTTTGTTTATACATGTGTTTTTTTTTTTTTTTTTTTTGTACAGCTACATCAAACAAAAATTTTGTTCTAGATTTGGAAAAACAAATTGTTTTAGATCTAAAATCAAGTTGATCCGATGAAGTTTATAGGAGGCAAAAGAAAGCGATGAGGGAGAGGATGGAGAGATAGATTAGTCTAGTAACTATAATTAATATCTTCTTTGCTAACTCATCCTAAAAATGGCCTAAACTTAACACATCATCAATTAATTATCAAGTTAAATTTTCGTTTAGTCAATTAATAGTCAACTTAGTTTAGAGATCATTTAGAATTATTTTTAGACCTCAAGATCAACTAAAGTGTCGTTTTTGAAATTTTAAGGACCAAATAGAAACTAAACTTGAACTTCGGGGATAAAAGGAATAATTTGTCAAAAAAAAATGAAAACTAGAATTGTATTTTATGTTTTAAAATATGTGTGTTTGTTAGTATAGATTCAGAAATTTGATCACAAAATAAATAACTATTTAATATGTATTTTATAATATATATACATATATAGCTAGAGTTACTCACTAAATGAAGTTGAATATATTAACTATTATTAATTAATTTATAAATATGAAAAAAAATTCTGTAATTATTTTTTCAATACCGTCTAGTTTATAATATATTATATTATTATATATTCTTTATTTCACGAAATAAAAAATAGAGTTATTTATATAATATGAAAACTATATGGATCTTATGTTTCTATTTTTTTTCTTTTAAATATAATTCAACATCTTAAATTTCGTTATCATCATTTGATTTTTGAAAATTAAGCTCTATGTTATGTAATGTTTTCAAAATATCAAACTCGATTTTAATAATTAAACTAAAAACAGTAGTTTTTTCTTTAGATTTTGATTAAGAATCTAAATGTTTATTTAATAAAACTAAATTAAACCATGACAAAAAGAAAAAGAGAGAAAATAAGTCTAAATTTAAAAAATCAATGACTAAGAACAAAAAAAAATTACCAAATGTAGCCTTCAAATTTCAAATTCACATTTTGTTTACAATAAAAAAAATATATTATTTTATATGATTATTGTATTATAAGTGAATCTTGAACGACCAATTACCACAGGCAGAATTTTATTCAACGAGCTGACTGAAAAGAAGACGGTTTTTTACTCCAAAAAAAGTCAAAATTTTCAACACAAAGTTTCCCATTGGACTATTTTTGCTCTTTTTCTTTGATTCAAATCCCATATACAACATTTATTAATTTATTGTCAAATTCTCCCAAACATATTTCCAATTGCTATATGCATCCTTTTCCTACCTTTTATCCACCTATATATAGACACAATCTCACCTTGCTTCCTCCTCACACTTCAATATGGCTGGGTTTCTCGGCTTTTTCTTACTCTTCTTCATTTCTTCAGCTAATGCTTATGATCGTTGTGTTCATTTTTCTAAAGCTAGTCGTTTTTTTCAATCACCTACAACGTGTAATATTTTCTTTTTTCGATGTTTGCTTTTTAGGAGCTCGTTGTTGTTGGATTTACCAAGCGACCACAATCTTTATAACATACATGAATTACTCATTTAATTCTCAATTGATTTTGAAACGGAGATCACAACTAACTTTATCCTTATTCGGTGGATCAGATGGTGGAGCATGTGGTTATGGAAACTTGACATTGAAATTTTCTAAAGGCTATTTTGCTGCTGCTGTGCCTTCCCTTTACAAAGAAGGAGCTGGTTGTGGTGCATGTTATCAAGTATTTCAATAACTTATATCTTTTATCATCATTGATTTGCTTATTGTTAATTATATAGAGATTTATGCATTTAAGATCAAGAATCAATAATGAATTAATTACCTTTTTTTAAAAAAAAAAATTAGGTAAGGTGCAAAAATAGAAGGCTTTGCAATACAATAGGAACTAGAGTGGTATTGACAGATCAAAATAATGATAACACAACGGATCTCGTTCTTAGCAAAAGGGCTTTTTTTACAATGGCCCTTAGTGGAAAAGGTGGAGACTTGTTGAACCTTGGAGTTGTTGATGTTGAATACAAGAGGTAGGCTTTTCAATATCTAAATTAACCAAACATATATAAACACATTATTTTTATTTTCTTTTATTATTATTATTATTATTATTATTTTTTTTTTTTTTTTTTGGGTTTTATCCCCCGTCAGTCAATTGATTATGAAATGAAATTTCATGTTTATTTAAAATGTTATAAGAAAAGCACCATCTTATGAGGCCATGTCGAAAATTCTACATTGAAAAGATGAAATATCGAGGATCTCAAATAGAAAAGAGGAAGATATACCGCACAATCTTTATAATAAATGTGAGATTACTTCTTTTTTTGCCAATTAATTTTGAGACGAAACTTGTTTAATTATCCAAATATAGTATCAAAGCCTATCAAACCCAAACAACTAGTATTCAGTTAAAAAAATTGAGATTTAACCTAAGAATGATAAATAATCCAAAGATGCACTATTTTGACGGGGTGTGTGTTAGGGATCACACTTAAAAAAAGATTTGTAAACCTCACAATCTTTATAATAAATGTTATAACAGAAACAAAATCAACAAGCAAAAAAGGCGTAAACGCGTAAACAGTAAACATTGACACACAAAAATTTATGTGGTACAGTTTACTAACAGTAGTTTTTGTTAGTTACATCTTGGGGAGAGAGAAATCAGTTTTATTATTAGAGAGAAATATCAGATAATATAGATATGAGGCACTAGTAGGGTAAAAGAGTTTATATACAACATCCCCTCTAAACCCTAGACCCAAAATCATAAATAACATATAATGTATATATTCCATATTTGGTCATTCAAAACGTCAACTAATAGTTTCAAAAAATTCTAATAATAAACATGATCGAGTTATACTTCTCTTATTATCAATTGATTTTAAGATGGAAAACTCTATATTTACATTATACAAAGAACTTTTCACAATCTTTATAAGTTACGTGAGTTATGCTTTTTTTTAGAGTCGAGACGTATTGTTTGAATGAAATTTTCTATACATCTTGCAGGGTACCTTGTGAGTATACAAACAAAAACTTGTTAGTGAGAGTGGAAGAATCAAGTTATAATCCATTCTACTTGGCAATAAAATTCTTGTACCAAGGTGGACAAACAGATATTGTGGCTGTGGACATAGCTCAAGTTGGTACCTCTGAATGGAGTCATATGAAAAGAAGCTATGGGGCAATATGGGAAACTAACAATGTACCTGAAGGAGCATTGCAACTAAGAATGGTGATAACTTCAGGATATGATGGGAAATGGATTTGGGCAAACTCTGTTATTCCTGTTAATTGGAAAATTGGAAGAACTTATGATACCAAAGTTCAGATCAATGACATTGCAAAGGAAAGTTGTCCACCATGGCAATGTGGAGATGGGAAGTGGAAATGATGGAAAATGATATATATATGATTCATATACAAAGTTTCATTTGAATAATGTTATTGTTATCTTATTATAATTAATAATTTATGTTATTGATCCTTTGAGAATTATATTATCAAATGGGTTTCTGATTCATATTCCTGTGTTTTAAACTTGAAAGAAATTAGTTTCTTGCTTCTTACCTTTTGGGTTTAGTTTCCATTTCGGTTTTTAGATTTCGAAATATTACGTTTTTAGTTCTTAAATTTTGAGTTTGGATTCAATTTAGTCCTTAGGTTTCAAAATATTGCAATATAATTTTACCCTTAAAATTTGATTCATGTTTTAATTAGGTTTTTAAATTTCAAATTTTCTAACTATAACTTTGATTTTTAACTAAATACCTACTTTCAATTTTTGGCATTGATTAATTAATTTTAAATAATTATGAAGTGATTGTAAATTGAATTTTAATAATGATAAAAATGGTGATACTTAATTAATTATAATTCTTTTATATTAATTTAAAAGACATCAATCCAATAATAATTATTTCAGAGCATGAGATTAACTTGAGGCTTTTAGATATGATAAACGTCGTGTCTAGACATAAAGTTAATATTTTTTTTTATGTAATTGAATCAAATAGACACAAAATACAAAATACAAAATTAAATTAACTTACCTATTAATAACATGATAAAGTTTGAGATTTTTATACGAATGATCCAATTTCAACGATAAAATAACTGGAGCCCTAATGCAATATTTACCACAAGTGTGATTTTTTAAAAAGATAAAGGATCATTCAATCAAGGTCGTGGGTGCTCTCTGATCACCAGGATATTATAGTGGACCCCATTCAATTTTGAAAATTTTAATTTTTACAGAACCCCGAAAAACATAAATACATCTATTTTTAAAAAATTTAAACTTGACACATTAATTAGTAACAACATAAATTGAAGTACTTGTATTAAGAGCAATATATATAAACTTTACCTAAAACACTATCCAACCTTCTTCCGTTGTCACGGTGGGGTGGCACTTGCGATCTTGATTAGCCAACTGATGACAAAAAAATGAAAACCGAGTTTGAAATGAAAATCGCATTAGGGTTTCAACCATTTCATGATGGATGTGACGTTTTTAATATTGGGATTGGTATTCTAAATATCTTATATGCCCGAAGTTTATAAACTTGTATAAACAAATTGTTATTAATAAAATTATTATTATTTTATATGTGCATTAACTCAATCTAATGAACTAAGATTCTAGGTTATTTTATATAGCTTAAACATACAGATGAATCATGTTTAAGTAATAACCTAAATGGTTTATAGTATATGGATAAGGTTGTTAGAGTTGATGCCGTAAATCTCATGGGTTCTATAATTTGTAATTATAATGTACAAACGATTTATCTATTTCATAAAATATGAGGTATTTTATTTGACATTTAGTAGCATTAACCCACAAAATCAATAAACAAACACCTAAGGTTATTTTCTATAACTTAAGTAGAGACATACGGATGGATTGTGTTTAAGTGGTAACCTGAAGGGTCTATAATAGAAGGATAAAATTGGGTACCTTATCCTGCTGACACTACGAATATGGTCCGTTTTGTAGATGTTACAATTGTTGTAAAGTGCTACGGATGATCTTATCCTAATCATTCATGTAGAGACATGTGAGCGGAGGTGTTCTATACAAAAGGGTTTGTATAAGACCGGACCACGAGATGATTAGTATCATTACATAATGTCGTTAATAGTAGAGACTTACATTTCACCAAGATGAGCATAGGTGATATGACCTGAATCTTGAGTGAGTTGTAAACTACTGCTATGAAGGTGATCCTTTGATTTGTATGGGTGAGAGTGGCTAGATTGTTGACTCAGTAACCCTACTATTTTGGGGATTTGTCTGATTGGGGAGCTAGGAACACAATTACACAAGATGAAATTCACTCCTTCCCTGATGTCGGGGTAAGTAGATAAATTGCTCATTTAAGAGCTAATTTCAGGGCTTGAACAATGTGGCATCACACCCTCTCTTGGCCCGAGAAGGGTTTGGTCATAGTTGGACTATGGCTTATTGTTCATTAGAAGGATTAGTGGTACTTAAGAAGTTAGATGTAACTATAAGGGCAAAACGGTAATTTTGGCCGAACTGTACTTATAAGCAATTTGTGCAAGGTCATCGCTCTGTTGACTGGTTATATCCAATGAACACAGAAATATATTTATAGTGGGAAGAGTGCAGCTGTCTTAGTGGAGTGACCGACAGTTAGTGAAAGTTGGGTAATTTAATTAAAGGTGTTTAATTAATTATCCAAGTGTCATTGGAGTTTCAATCTATAGGTCCACAAGGTTTCCTCTGTAGCTTAACAGGGATTATTGAGAATTAATTTTGGATTAATTTGAATTGCTCAAATTAATTGAGGGAATTAATTATATATGATATAATTAATTTAAAATAATTATATGTGATATAATTAATATAATATATTTGATACATTATAATATAAAACTTATTTTGAGAGGAACTAAATATTTGAATATGATTCAAATGCTAATTGTATGGATGGGATTCATATAATTAAATTTATTATGAATTGGATTTATATTAAATATCATGTATTTTTTAAAGAAAAAAAACCATAGGTAATATTGTATTTGATACAATATAAAAACTATAGGTTATGTGTTATATTTGATATAAAATATAGTTTTAAATTTATATATACATATATATATAAAGGGACGGAGTTACAACTTCCCTTCCCTTAATTTTCTCTCAGAAAATCGTGGTGTGTGGGGGGGTGGTTTTACGATTGCTTCATCTTCTTCACAGTAGAGGATCACAGGATGTCTATGCATTGATTGCTCTCTCTGGCTTGATCTCCCTATAAGAAAACATAGAAAACTCTCCTCTCTCCCTCTTCCAAGAATTAGATAAACCCACAACTCTCTCTGTAATTCTCAACCCCTAAGGAGAATACAAAAGGTTCTATTGTGATGGTGTCCACGTTGAAGTTTGTTTTTGTATGAAGAGTTCATGACCAATTCTGAGGAAATTCATTAAGATCTTGGTTCTTCAAAGGTTAGTAAAATTCTAACCCTAATCTTCCTTCTTAATTCAAAAGCATGTTGTAAAATATGTATGATGTGCATAATGAGTTCTTTGTGTATTTTAATTATTGTAAAATTTGAAAATTGGGAACGATTTCCGCTTCCACATCGAACTTCATCGTTCCCTTCAACTTCATCGTTCCCTTCATTGTTCCCTTTTTTGTTCCCAATTTTTCAATTTTTTGAATTAAATTATAGATTGATGGTGGGTTCTGTACATTTTATGCATTAATGTTGATGAATGTGTATGAAATGTATGTGGTTTGCAATTTATGGATGTTTTCGGGATTGGACTGTGTAGATTCTTTGCTTTCTTTAAAAATTTGGTGTAACGGTCCGATTTTGTGGGCAAAATTATTGTTATAGAGTCTGTAATTTCATTGTCCTTGTTGTTCGTGCTGATTTCGGTGATTTTCTGGAGAAAATGAGGCCCAACCAAAGTAGAAACGAAGGAGTTCACATCTGTACAATAGGCAGTTGTATAGTAGCATTGCAACGTTGTGCCCTAGCATCACGATACTGCGATGCGCCAGACGGAGATGGTTTTTTGTAGCATCGCGATGCTCGGGGCATAGTATCGCGATGGTCTAAGACGGAAACTTCACGAGATTCATTGAGCAGTTCGTGATGTCTGGTGGTTCAGTGACCGGTTTGCGGGCGATTCGAGTTTTGGACGATCCAGTTGGTGCGGTTCAAGGTCTGGTTCACCTGTTTTGAACCGTTTCAACTATTATTTGATGTAATGTTAGTTTTTCTATTAATTAAATTAATATAAAGATTATATTAACTTAATTGATGGCTTAGGAGTCCAATCCTAGTCCAATAATTGTTCTTTAAATTATGCATTTGATATGTGGTTTACTTTATATATTTATATGTCATAATGTATGTCATATAGTAAAATCCTACCATAGGCTATGCATTTATTCATGCATCATTTATATTATAATTATCATAATATATAGTTGCATGATTTAAATTTTATAGCATGCTCATGCATCATATAATATAATTGTTATAATATATAATGCAAACATTAATGACATTTTTATGCATCATTTATGTTATAAATGTTATAGTATATAATAACATATTTGAATGAATGTCATTAATTTTTTCATTACTTTAGTATATAATTGTTATGTATGTTGAGTAATGAAATGGAAATTGTATGAAGTATGTCATTACTTTGGGTAATATTATAATGATTATAATTTTTTTCCTAAGTATGATATAGAATGCACTTTATGGTTTTAATTTATTTCATTTATTTTATAATTGTTATAATTAAATGAAATTATAAATTAAAATTAATAATTTAGAATTGCATGCAAACTTAGGTTAAAATCATTTGTTAAAAATAATTTAAAATATAATTCACATAGGCCTAAGTTCACAATATTTCTATTATGATTAGAAATTAGTTTAATCATTTTAATCAGTTTAATAGGATTAAATTGATTTTAATTAAAAGATTAAAATTGTAGTAAATGTATCTATAAGGGTTTTTCTGAGGCTAGTTCTGTCTAAGTTGGGGTATTTAAGTTGACAAAAATAGAACACCCCTATCTGAAAACTTACCTGAAAGGTGAATTAGATATATCTACTACAAACATGCAGTTATTGTTTAAAGATTATTAAAATATTTAAAAAACATTAATCAAAATTGTTTAACTATCCAAAGTAAGTATTACTTTTGGGCAAACTTAAACAATCACTTAGTAATAATAATTAGTATTTTTCTAAGTTAAATTAACTCTAGGTAAAACACTAAGTGGGAGAAAAATTGAGTATATGATACTTCATTTTTTCTTTTCATGTTTCTTTCTCACAGTATATACCGTGAGATCTATACTCAGCCTCAAGGAACCTTTGCTTGTGTCCCCCTACGGGTGGTGTTTGTATAGGTCAATACCAAGATGAATGGAGAGAGTTTTTATAGTAAGTGGGAACCGAACGTGTGTCAACACATCCCACTGTCTCTGTCATTAGTTTGTAGTAAAGTTTCATGCTCGGTCTCATGGTAACTTTTCTTGTGTCCCCCCTACGAATGACATTTGAATGACTCTTTACTCAAACTCCAGAAATAGATAGGGTTGATTTAGTTTTTGCCCAAATCGGTTTTTCCCTACGGTTGGCTCATTGGGGTGGAACTCTAAAATCTAAAATGAGGGGTTACATTTACAAGAAAATGTTAATCAAGTTAACAGTTTCTGGACCGAATAATGGTGACTGATATCAGTACCAAGGAGTTGTTCTGTAAATTGGTTGAGATGGTCTTATTTTAGTGAATGAGTACCTAATCACCCTATCTTTTACCCTACCTCACTGAAACATCATTGCAAAATAGATGTCACATAGGGTGCATTAAATTATTTTGCTAAATTTTATTAGTTTTTCAAACTGGGTAATGCATGGATTACTAATATAAATAAATTGTATGTTTTCAGCAAATTTTCCAAAATGACTTTCGCAATATTAAATATGCTCACCATTGACAAATTAACTGCCGATAATTACATCACCTGGGAAAACATTATTAATACAGTTCTGATCTTCGATGATTTGAGATTTTTTCAGGTGGAGGAATGTCCTCCAATCCAAGCGCAAAATGTCGCTCGAAATGTTCGGAAGGCATATGAGTGTTGGGTAAGGGAAAATGAAAAGGCCCAAGTGTATATCTTGGCAAGCCTTTCTGAAGTCTTGGCCAAAAAGCATGAGATCATAGAGTCCTTGTCGGGAATGTTTGGACAACTGTCCGCACAATTCAGGCATGACATGACGCTCTTAAATTCATTTTCAATGCCCATATGCAAGAAGGGACATCTTTTCGAGAACATGTTCTCAACGTGATGGTCCATTTTAACGTGACATAGATGAATTGGTCTTTCATCGATGAAGCCAATTAGGTTAACTCCATCTTGGAAATCTTACCTGAAAGTTTCCTACACTTTCGTAGTAATGTTGTTATGAACAGAATTGACTACAATCTGACCACTTTGTTCAATGAGCTGCAGACTTTCCAATCCTTGATGAAAGTTAAGGAATAGAAGGATGAGGCAAATGTTGCCTTGTCCTCTAAAAAGTTTTTCAGAGTTTCGACCTATGGAACTAAGTCTGTGTCTTCCTCTTTCGACACCAAAAAGTGGAAGAAGAAAAAGAGTGGAAAGGGGAAAGCTAACCCATCAACTGCTGTCCAGAAGGGCAAGAAGGCCAAGGTTGTAAAGGAAATTTTTTTCCATCGCAACGAGGAGGGACATTGGAAGAGGAATTGTCCCAAGTACTTGGCAGAAAAGAAGAAGGCCAAGCAAAGTAAATGTGATTTACTTGTGTTGGAGACTTGTTTAGTGGAGAATGATGATTCAGCATGGATAATAGATTCAGGCGCCACTAGCCATGTTTGTTCTTCATTTCAGGAAATTAGTTCCTGGCGGCAACTAGAGGCTTGGAGATGATGATGCGTGTAGGAATTGGGCATGTCGTCTTAGTTACGAAAGTGGGAGGACTTCGATTTTGTTTATAGAAAACATATATTTTATTAGATAATGTGTATGTGTTTCTAGGCTTGAAAAGGAACTTTATTTCTGTAAAATGTTTGCTTAAACAAAAATACTCTTTAAATCTTAATATAATTAAATGAAGGAAATCAGACATGAGGATTTCCATGAGAAGCGGAAGGATCGTTCTAAATTCCATTTGAAATTGAACATACGCAATCATAGTCTTAAAACGGAAACTTACAAGTCATGCAACAACTAGAAATTACAGCATACTAACAAGATAATCAAGGGATAGAGTATGCGTACCTTTGAAGAACCATTCTTCAAACTCCCTCGATCACTCCAAGCATCCAAGAACAACAACACGGCCCTTGAACATAACGACTAGAACAACAGCACGAATACAATGATCACGAACCCATCGAAGGGCCTCAAGAACCTCAAAATCAATCGAGTTGAGTGAGGACACCACCACAATGGTTACCTCGGTATTCTCAATGTGAGAATCCAGGAGTTGTGGGCTCTGTATAAACTTGGTTAGAGGAAGAGACTGGAGAACAACAATCGTGTAGATGATTGAGCAAGTGGGAGATAAGAGTTGTCTATCGTATAGACGATGTGCTCAATCGTGTAAGATGGCAGCCTATCGTATAGACAATGCCACGCAAACGTTTAGCTACGATCAGCTGAATGAACTATTGTATAGTTTAAGTCCACGATCGTTTAGTCTCTCTATTACTATCACTTAGTGAAACACTTTCACTTGATAGCCTTATCCATGAGAAACTTTCCAAACCAAGTAAATAGTAATTTTAGGAAAACATTTTTCCTTTTATCTCATGGTTACCATAAAACCACCAATAACCTCACACTCAATTGGTTATTAGAGAAAAAGAGATAATTATCAAATAACTAATATTATTATAAATAAATATGATAACCAACTTACCATAATATATTTATAACCTATAGTTTTAATATTTCATCTCATGAAACATATAGACCATAGTTCTTTTTCTATTTTATGGTACTTAATGTAAATCATATTTACATTAATCATGCACTTGATGTATCTCGTACATCATACCAATTATATCATATATAATTGAAATTCCTCTTATCAATTTGAACATTTTAAATCAACCCAAGAACTGATTCTCAACTTGAATCCATTGAGCTACCAAGGGGACCTTATGGACTTGTAGCTTGAAACTCCAACGGTACGTGAATAACTGATTAAACTCTTTAATCACGTGATCCACCATCCGTTAACTATTGGGCACTCTACTAAATACTGATAGTTATACTTTCCTCACTACATATATATTTTTTGTCCATATCAACCAATCAACAATGTGATAACCCTTCACAGATTGTTCGTAAGTACAGCTGGCCCAATTTACCGTTTTGCCCCTGTAGTTACATCTAACTTCTTAAGTACCACTGATTCCTCTAATGAACATAAGTCATAGTTCTACTATGACCGAGTCCTCTCTTCCAAAGAGAGGATGTGGCCACTATGTTCAAGACTTGGAATCAGCCCTTAAGGGAGAAATCTATCTACTTACCCCTGCTTCGGGGTAGGAGCTGTCTCTTATACACATCTAGATGTGTATAAGAGACAGACAATGTTCAAGACTTGGAATCAGCCCTTAAGGGAGAAATCTATCTACTTACCCCTGCTTCGGGGTAGGAGTGAATTACATCTTGTGTAACTAAGTTCCTAGCTCTGCAATCCGACAAATCTCCAAAAAGGTAGGCTTGTTGAGTTAGCAATCTGGTCACTTTCACCCATACTAATCAAAGGATCGCCCTCAAAGGCAGGAGTTCCTAAAACACTCAGGATTAAGATCATGTCACCTATGGTCGTTTAAGATGAGATGTAAGTCTCAAGTATCAACGACGTTATATAAAGAGACGAATCATCTCGTGGTACGATCTTATACAAACTCTTTGTATAGGATACCCCACTCGCATGTCTTCACATGAATGGTCAGGATCAGACCATCTGTAGTAGTTCACAATACTTGTAAATCTCTACAAAGAGGGTCGTATCCGTAGTGTCACTAGGATAAGGTATCCCTCCTTTAATCCGTGTACAACAGACCTTTTTAGGTTATTACTTAAGGCATGATCCACTTGTATATCTCATATACATACTTAAGTTTACATACAATAACTACGGATCTTTGTTTATTGGATATAAGTAAATGCAGAATAAAATAACTCTTATTTTATTCATAACAATGTGTATAATGTTTACAAACTACGAGACTCTGAGAGAATTAGGACACCAATCCCAACAATCTCTCACTTGTTCTAATGCCTTAGGAGACTAATGTACAATACATGAGAAAAACAACTACAATATACAATAAACTAGGGCATACTCTATACCTAGTATCAACTCCCACTTGCCCTAGACAAGATGATGCATGTCCCATAGACCCAGACTCTCCAGATGATCCTCGAACACTTTAGTTGTGGGTGCCTTTGTAAACGGATCAACAACATTGTGCTCCGACGCGATCTATGTGACTATCACATCATCGCGATTAGGGTTGGCAAAATTTTTTGTGGGAAATTCCCGGTTTGACTGGGGATGGGGTCAAACCGGAGAATTTTTTCGGGGCCCCGTTCGAGGACGAGGATTTAATCCCCAACCCCGATTTTATATAGTTATATTTTTTATATTTTATAAATATATATTTATAATATATAAAATAACTTATTTATATGTATGTTTATAATGTATACTATAGGCTTATAGTGTTGTGAGCCCAATATTGAATATATAAATTTCTAAATTTAAGAACAAAAGTCAAGCCCAAACCTAAAATATTAAAAGAAAAAAAATGGGGAATCCCGCAGGGAATTAGTAGAGGGAAATCCCCGTGGGGAAATAGAGAATGGGGCCCCGCGGGGACCCCGTTTCCCCGACGGGGAATCCCCACCCCCGTCCCCGCCTTCAAATGGTAGGGACGGGTGTGGGGATGGGGGGAATTTCCCCCACGGGGCGAGGACGGGGACCCTCCCCCGCCACAGCCCCAGCCCCGTTGCCAACCCTAACCCGCGATGCACAATCTTTTTTAATCAAGTGATATATTCGTTCTCTATGCTTGCCTCGACGATGACTCCAAGGTTCCTTTGAATTTGCCACAGCCTCGCCTATATCACATAAAGAGTGATCGGCAAAGACATATTTTGAAACAACGTCCAAATCTATAAGGAATTTCCTCAGCCAAACAATATCTTTAGCTGCTTCACAAGCGGCTACGTATTCGACTTCTATAGTGGAGTCCGTGATGCATCCTTGCTGATGCTTCGCCACACTACAGCCCCCCATTCAGAGTGAACACTGTCCATGATATCGATTTACGAGAATCTCTATCAGTCTGAAAGTCAGAGTCTGTGTATCCTGTAAGGATCAAATCCTTATCTTCATACACGAGCATGTAGTCCCTCGTTCTCCGAAGATACTCGAGGATTGGATTGAGAGTGGAAGATACTTGGGAATTGGTCTGATTGGGGAGTTGGGAACACAGCTACAAAATATGAAATTCACTCATTCCCTAATGTCAATGTAAGTAGATAAATTACTCCTCTAAGAGTTGATTTCGAGGTTTAAACAATGTGACACCATACTCTCTCTTGACCCTAGAGGGGTTTGGTTATAGTTGAACTATGACTTATTGTTCAATAGAGGGATCAATGGTACTTAAAAAGTTAGATATAATACAAGGACAAAAAGGTAACTTTGGCCCAACTGTACTTACGTGTAGTTTGTGAAGGGTCATCGTACTGTTGACTAGTTATATCCAACAGATACAGAAATATATTTGTAGTGCGAAGAGTGCAGCTATCAATCTTTAGTGGAGTGACTAGCAGTTAATGGAAGTTGGGTAATCTAATTAAAGAAGTTTAATTAATTATCCAAGTACTTTATTAGACATGGTTTGGTCTATGATGAGTTGTGCTTTATTAGACATGGTTTGATCTAGTATTAAGTGAAATTTTTAATGAAACTATTGAGACTTCAACAAGAGTCGTTAAAGAGGTTAGTACATCAACAAAGGTTGTTGATATCGGTTCATTTAGTCAAGCATATCCACCTCAAGAGTTGAGATTTCCTCGACATAGTAGAAAGGTTATGAGCTCACCTGTTCGCTATATGGTTTAACAGAAGTTCAAGTCATCATGTCTGATGATGGGGTTGAAGATCCATTGTCTTATAAGCAAGCAATGGAAGATATTGACAAGGATGAATGGATTAAAACCATGGATCAAGAAATGGAGTCTATATACTTCAATTCAGTCTGGAAGCTTGATTGATCAACCTGATGAGATAAAACCTATAGGTTGCAAATGAATCTACAAGAGGAAAAATGGTGTATAGGGAAAGATACAGACCTTTAAAGTTAGACTAGTGGCAAAGGGTTATACCCAGGTTAAGGGAGTGGAATATGAAAAAACATTCTCACATGTTTTCATATTAAAGTCTTTTCGAATTCTCTTGTCCATAGCCATATATTGAGATATGACAAATGGACGTCAAGACCAACTTTTTGAGGGGTAATCTTGAAGAGACCATCTAAATGAATCAACTAGAGGGATTCATGAAACAAGATCAAACAACTTTTTAAAAAGTTATTTGTTATTGACCTTTTTGGCATGTGAAATACTACTTTTACCCTTAATATTAAACGTTCTCTTCAGTTCTGCTACCTACGTCTCTTTTGCTATTCCCTTCTAATAACAACAAAATGGAAATTCAAAATCAATTAAAAACTAAAAATGCTTTAACATCTTACTTATTTTATAAGCATGGTGGGAAAGAACGCGAAAGATCGTATGAAAACAAGTGGTGATTTAGTTAAAATAGAGTTGTATCAATAAAGATATGATAAAAACAAAATTATCGTTTGTGCAAAAAAATGTGCAATTGCTTATGCCGATGTCAACAATCGCTTATGTCGATGTCATTGATTGCTTATGTTGATGTCAGCGATCGCTTACATTGATGTCAGCGATCACACTCTTTTTTTGTATAAATAATAATTTTGTTTTTGTCATATCTTTATCCATATAACTCCATTTTAACTAAATGTCCACTCGTTTTCGTACAATTTTTTGCGTTCTTTCCAACCATGCTTATAAAGGTGAAAATTAAAAATATATGGTACTTTTAAAAACTATTTAGAAAAATATTGTACTTTTGAAACTGTTTAGAAAAACATTTTTTTTAATAGGTCGAAGAAGGTACCTAGGTCGAATTTTGAACCCTCGACCTTTAGATTATTATTATTTTTTTCTTTTTAATAATTTAGACATTCGACCTTCTTCTTTCTTTCTTTTTTTTTTTTAATTTTTCATTTTATAAAAATAATTTCTAAAAATATTTTATTATTTTATTATTTTATTTAAACTCTAAAAAGAATAAATTAAAAAAATAATATCTCATAAAAACAAAAAAGTGTAAATTAAAATATCTCATTTATATAAAAATAATTACAAAAATCAATATGTCCCACAAGGCGGACGTTGTCGATTTCGAGCTGGTTGTCATCGTTAACTTCGAACTTAAGGTTGCTTGGGTTCTTCTTGATGTTGCTTTGGTACCTCTGCAGGCGCTTCATAATATAAATATTCATTATGCTCTCCACGACCCTGACCATGTGCATGCACGTATGAAAACGAAGGACCAGCCTCTGAGTCATAATGTCCTTAACCAAATGCTGACATCATCATCATCGAACTAACATAATCATTTGGACTCTGCGTCTGCATCATAGGGGGCAACTCTTCCACATTATGGGCAACCTCATCAAACTCATCCTTTTTCCGAATAGGTCCTCTACGTCAAGGAACTGGTGGAGGAACAATAGGTATATCGTACATATAATATATCTCCTCCATATAGCTTTGGTTGTCACTACATATAGCAAGAACTTGGTTCGAATCATTCGCAATCCCACGGAGTTTACTGTTGTTCGATCTCTGTGAATTATAAAACAATTAGATAATATTTAAAATAAATTTAAATTAAAAATAATTAGATAATATTCATTCATTTACCAGATGACCCACAACTGCTCCCGGATAGTGACGTAGCGCCTTGTGATATTATTATACCAATGAATATATTCTTGAGTGATATCCCTGTCAAACTGTTCAATAGAAACCCCCACTGCAATAAACCTTGCACGATAGTGCCATCGCGCTACCAAATGTGCAACTTTTTCGAACCAATCTCTAGTCCTTAAGTCAATATCATGCAGTAGGGGTTCAGTATTACAAGGCGATGGGACATCCTGCTGAAAACCGAATTGTCTCATTACCCTATCAGGAAAATGCCACTCACCAATGTGAAAACATATGAGAGGACTCATCGTCCGCCATATGTTTTGACCATTCGTACAAAAATTGGGCAAAGTATGCATAATAATTTTGTACGGCTCCCAAATAACCTGCAACACAAAATATTATATTGGAGAACATTAAAGACAAAT